>NW_018407994.1:876613-928830 GCF_002113885.1 Mizuhopecten yessoensis
TTAACTCCCTGTATATAGATATAGACGGGATGTATGTTTCTCCCATGCTGTTAGTATACCGTTAACTCCCTGTATATAGATATAGACGGGATGTATGTTTCTCCCATGCTGTTAGTATACCGTTAACTCCCTATATATAGATATAGACGGGATGTATGAACTATTTAGTTCCTTGTGTATAGAGAAACCTTCATGTGATCTAGTCAGTGGTATGATATTCTGTATCAGTTGAGATGCTTTAATCCCAGAACTGATTCAAAATGTTTTAGTTCCTTTTCAATATATTGTTTACAGTTGACGTCCCTTGTGGCTGGCTTTACAACTAATCTAGCTACCTGTGATAAAGACAAATTTTACTTTCAACAACTTCTCCATGTTGGAGTGTTTGCCCAGTTTGAGGGACTGCTCAGTTGCTATGGTGATGAGATGGGGATGTTGGAGGACATGACTGTGGCTTTAGAAGATCTCAGTCAGGTGACTTTCCACTTTATCCTTCAAAAGGAATATGAACAATCTCCAAGCATCTCTTCAGACAGGTTGGTTTATTATCTATGATTTTCATATTATTTTTCAGCACTTCATTTGAAAAAATATTGCATGTACATGTATAATAATTTGTTTGAGATCTATTTTTAAATTAAAAAAGAAAATTAAGTCTTTTGTCAGCATTTTATCTTTAGAGAATGTGAGAAATCACATTGCAAGTAGAGTTTTTGTGAGACTTCTGGGGAAGTACTGACAGAGTACCTACATGTAGGTGTTAGACCACTGGAGAGGTACTGACAGAGTACCAGGGGGTCGGACCTCTGGAGAGATACTGACAGAGGTCCGACACCCCTGTACTCTGTCAGTAGGTCTAACACCCAGGTACTCTGTCAGTACCTCTCCAGTGGTCTAACACCTACATGTAGGTGTTAGACCACTGGAGAGGTACTGACAGAGTACCAGGGTGTCGGACCTCTGGAGAGATACTGACAGAGTACAGGGGTGTCGGACCTCTGGAGAGATACTGACAGAGTACCTGGGTGTCAGACCACTGGAGAGATACTGACAGAGTACCTGGGTGTCAGACCTCTGGAGAGGTACTGACAGAGTACCTGGGTGTTAGACCTCTGGAGAGGTACTGACAGGTACCTACATGTAGGTGTTAGACCACTGGAGAGGTACTGACAGAGTACCAGGGTGTCGGACCTCTGGAGAGATACTGACAGAGTACAGGGGTGTCGGACCTCTGGAGAGATACTGACAGAGTACCTGGGTGTCAGACCACTGGAGAGATACTGACAGAGTACCTGGGTGTCAGACCTCTGGAGAGGTACTGACAGAGTACCTGGGTGTTAGACCTCTGGAGAGGTACTGACAGGTACCTAGGTGTTAGACCACTGGAGAGGTACTGACAGAGTACCTGGGTGTTAGACCTCTGGAGAGGTACTGACAGGTACCTAGGTGTTAGACCTCTGGAGAGGTACTGACAGAGTACCTGGGTGTTAGACCTCTGGAGAGGTACTGACAGGTACCTAGGTGTTAGACCTCTGGAGAGGTACTGACAGGTACCTAGGTGTTAGACCTCTGGAGAAGTACTGACAGAGTACCTACATGTAGATGTTAGACCTCTGGAGAGGTACTGACAGGAACCTGTGTGTCAGACCTCTGGAGAGGTACTGACAGGTACCTGTGTGTCTGACCTCTGGAGAAGTACTGACAGAGTACCTGGGTGTTAGACCTCTGGAGAGGTACTGACTGAGTACCTGTGTGTCAGACCTCTGGAGAGGTACTGACAGGTACCTGTGTGTCAGACCTCTGGAGAGGTACTGACAGAGTACCTGTATGTCAGACCCCTAGAGAGGTACTGACAGGTACCTGGGTGTTAGACCTCTGGAGAGGTACTGACAGAGTACCTACATGTAGGTGTTAGACCACTGGAGAGGTACTGACAGGTACCTGTGTGTCAGACCTCTGGAGAGGTACTGACAGGTACCTGTGTGTCTGAACTCTGGAGAAGTACTGACAGAGTACCTGGGTGTTAGACCCCTGGAGAGGTACTGACAGAGTACCTGTGTGTCAGATCTCTGGAGAGGTTCTGACAGGTACCTGTGTGTCAGACCTCTGGAAAGGTACTGACAGAGTACCTAGGTGTTAGACCTCTGGAGAAGTACTGACAGAGTACCTAGGTGTTAGACCTCTGGAGAAGTACTGACAGAGTACCTGGGTGTTAGACCTCTGGAGAGGTACTGACAGAGTACCTGTGTGTCAGACCTCTGGAGAGGTACTGTCAGGTACCTGTGTGTCAGACCTCTGGAGAGGTACTGACAGAGTACCTGTATGTCAGACCCCTAGAGAGGTACTGACAGGTACCTGGGTGTTAGACCTCTGGAGAGGTACTGACAGAGTACCTACATGTAGGTGTTAGACCACTGGAGAGGTACTGACAGAGACCTGTGTGTCAGACCTCTGGAGAGGTACTGACAGGTACCTGTGTGTCTGAACTCTGGAGAAGTACTGACAGAGTACCTGGGTGTTAGACCCCTGGAGAGGTACTGACAGAGTACCTGTGTGTCAGATCTCTGGAGAGGTTCTGACAGGTACCTGTGTGTCAGACCTCTGGAAAGGTACTGACAGAGTACCTAGGTGTTAGACCTCTGGAGAAGTACTGACAGAGTACCTAGGTGTTAGACCTCTGGAGAAGTACTGACAGAGTACCTGGGTGTTAGACCTCTGGAGAGGTACTGACAGAGTACCTGTGTGTCAGACCTCTGGAGAGGTACTGTCAGGTACCTGTGTGTCAGACCTCTGGAGAGGTACTGACAGAGTACCTGTATGTCATACCTCTAGAGAGGTACTGACAGGTACCTGGGTGTTAGACCTCTGGAGAGGTACTGACAGAGTACCTACATGTAGGTGTTAGACCACTGGAGAGGTACTGACAGGTACCTGTGTGTCAGACCTCTGGAGAGGTACTGACAGGTACCTGTGTGTCTGAACTCTGGAGAAGTACTGACAGAGTACCTGGGTGTTAGACCCCTGGAGAGGTACTGACAGAGTACCTGTGTGTCAGATCTCTGGAGAGGTTCTGACAGGTACCTGTGTGTCAGACCTCTGGAAAGGTACTGACAGAGTACCTAGGTGTTAGACCTCTGGAGAAGTACTGACAGAGTACCTAGGTGTTAGACCTCTGGAGAAGTACTGACAGAGTACCTGGGTGTTAGACCTCTGGAGAGGTACTGACAGAGTACCTGTGTGTCAGACCTCTGGAGAGGTACTGTCAGGTACCTGTGTGTCAGACCTCTGGAGAGGTACTGACAGAGTACCTGTATGTCATACCTCTAGAGAGGTACTGACAGGTACCTGGGTGTTAGACCTCTGGAGAGGTACTGACAGAGTACCTACATGTAGGTGTTAGACCACTGGAGAGGTACTGACAGGTACCTGTGTGTCAGACCTCTGGAGAGGTACTGACAGGTACCTGTGTGTCTGAACTCTGGAGAAGTACTGACAGAGTACCTGGGTGTTAGACCCCTGGAGAGGTACTGACAGAGTACCTGTGTGTCAGATCTCTGGAGAGGTTCTGACAGGTACCTGTGTGTCAGACCTCTGGAAAGGTACTGACAGAGTACCTAGGTGTTAGACCTCTGGAGAAGTACTGACAGAGTACCTAGGTGTTAGACCTCTGGAGAAGTACTGACAGAGTACCTGGGTGTTAGACCTCTGGAGAGGTACTGACAGAGTACCTGTGTGTCAGACCTCTGGAGAGGTACTGTCAGGTACCTGTGTGTCAGACCTCTGGAGAGGTACTGACAGAGTACCTGTATGTCATACCTCTAGAGAGGTACTGACAGGTACCTGGGTGTTAGACCTCTGGAGAGGTACTGACAGAGTACCTACATGTAGGTGTTAGACCACTGGAGAGGTACTGACAGAGTACCTGGGTGTTAGACCTCTGGAGAGGTACTGACAGGTACCTGTGTGTCAGACCTCTGGAGAGGTACTGACAGGTACCTGTGTGTCTGACCTCTGGAGAAGTACTGACAGAGTACCTGGGTGTTAGACCTCTGGAGAGGTACTGACAGAGTACCTGTGTGTCACACCTCTGGAGAGGTACTGACAGGTACCTGTGTGTCAGACCTCTGGAGAGGTACTGACAGAGTACCTGTATGTCAGACCTCTAGAGAGGTACTGACAGGTACCTGGGTGTTGGACCTCTGGAGAGGTACTGACAGAGTACCTACATGTAGGTGTTAGACCACTGGAGAGGTACTGACAGAGTACCTGGGTGTTAGACCTCTGGAGAGGTACTGACAGGTACCTGTGTGTCAGACCTCTGGAGAGGTACTGACAGGTACCTGTGTGTCTGACCTCTGGAGAAGTACTGACAGAGTACCTGGGTGTTAGACCTCTGGAGAGGTACTGACAGAGTACCTGTGTGTCACACCTCTGGAGAGGTACTGACAGGTACCTGTGTGTCAGACCTCTGGAGAGGTACTGACAGAGTACCTGTATGTCAGACCTCTAGAGAGGTACTGACAGGTACCTGGGTGTTGGACCTCTGGAGAAGTACTGACAGAGTACCTACATGTAGGTGTTAGACCACTGGAGAGGTACTGACAGAGTACCTGGGTGTTAGACCTCTGGAGAGGTACTGACAGGTACCTGTGTGTCAGACCTCTGGAGAGGTACTGACAGGTACCTGTGTGTCTGACCTCTGGAGAAGTACTGACAGAGTACCTGGGTGTTAGACCTCTGGAGAGGTACTGACAGAGTACCTGTGTGTCAGACCTCTGGAGAGGTACTGACAGGTACCTGTGTGTCAGACCTCTGGAGAGGTACTGACAGAGTACCTGTATGTCAGACCTCTAGAGAGGTACTGACAGGTACCTGGGTGTTAGACCTCTGGAGAGGTACTGACAGAGTACCTACATGTAGGTGTTAGACCACTGGAGAGGTACTGACAGAGTACCTGGGTGTTAGACCTCTGGAGAGGTACTGACAGGTACCTGTGTGTCAGACCTCTGGAGAGGTACTGACAGGTACCTGTGTGTCTGACCTCTGGAGAAGTACTGACAGAGTACCTGGGTGTTAGACCTCTGGAGAGGTACTGACAGAGTACCTGTGTGTCACACCTCTGGAGAGGTACTGACAGGTACCTGTGTGTCAGACCTCTGGAGAGGTACTGACAGAGTACCTGTATGTCAGACCTCTAGAGAGGTACTGACAGGTACCTGGGTGTTGGACCTCTGGAGAAGTACTGACAGAGTACCTACATGTAGGTGTTAGACCACTGGAGAGGTACTGACAGAGTACCTGGGTGTTAGACCTCTGGAGAGGTACTGACAGGGTCCTGTGTGTCAGACCTCTGGAGAGGTACTGACAGGTACCTGTGTGTCTGACCTCTGGAGAAGTACTGACAGAGTACCTGGGTGTTAGACCTCTGGAGAGGTACTGACAGAGTACCTGTGTGTCAGACCTCTGGAGAGGTACTGACAGGTACCTGTGTGTCAGACCTCTGGAGAGGTACTGACAGAGTACCTGTATGTCAGACCTCTAGAGAGGTACTGACAGGTACCTGGGTGTTAGACCTCTGGAGAGGTACTGACAGAGTACCTACATGTAGGTGTTAGACCACTGGAGAGGTACTGACAGAGTACCTGGGTGTTAGACCTCTGGAGAGGTACTGACAGGTACCTGTGTGTCAGACCTCTGGAGAGGTACTGACAGGTACCTGTGTGTCTGACCTCTGGAGAAGTACTGACAGAGTACCTGGGTGTTAGACCTCTGGAGAGGTACTGACAGAGTACCTGTGTGTCAGACCTCTGGAGAGGTACTGACAGGTACCTGTGTGTCAGACCTCTGGAGAGGTACTGACAGAGTACCTGTATGTCAGACCTCTAGAGAGGTACTGACAGGTACCTGGGTGTTAGACCTCTGGAGAGGTACTGACAGAGTACCTACATGTAGGTGTTAGACCACTGGAGAGGTACTGACAGAGTACCTGGGTGTTAGACCTCTGGAGAGGTACTGACAGGTACCTGTGTGTCAGACCTCTGGAGAGGTACTGACAGGTACCTGTGTGTCTGACCTCTGGAGAAGTACTGACAGAGTACCTGGGTGTTAGACCTCTGGAGAGGTACTGACAGAGTACCTGTGTGTCACACCTCTGGAGAGGTACTGACAGGTACCTGTGTGTCAGACCTCTGGAGAGGTACTGACAGAGTACCTGTATGTCAGACCTCTAGAGAGGTACTGACAGGTACCTGTGTGTTGGACCTCTGGAGAAGTACTGACAGGTACCTTGGTGTTAGACCTCTGGAGAGGTACTGACAGGTACCTAGGTGTTAGACCTCTGGAGAGGTACTGACAGGTACCTAGGTGTTAGACCTCTGTAGAGGTACTGCCATGTACCTGGGTGATAGACCTCTGGAGAGGTACTGACAGGTACCTGTGTGTTAGACCACTGGAGAGGTACTGACAGGTACCTGTGTGACAGACCACTGGAGAGGTACTGACAGTTACCTGTGTGTCAGACATCTGGAGAGGTACTGACAGAGTACCTGGGTGTTAGACCTCTGGAGAGGTACTGACAAGATTACCTAGGTGTCAGGCCTCTAAGGAGGTACTGAAATAGTACCTAGGTGTTAGACCTCTGGAGAGGTACTGAAAGAGTACCTACTAGGTGTTAGACCTCTCGAGAGGTACTGACAGAGTACCTGGGTGTTAGACCTCTGGAGAGCTACTGACAGAGAACCTGGGTGTTAGACCTCTGGAGAGGTACTGAAAGTTACCTGAGTGTTAGACCTCTGGGGAGGTATTGACTGAGTACCTAGGTGTCAGACCTCTGGAGAGGTACTGACAGAGTACCTAGGTGTTAGACCTCTGGAGAGGTACTGACAGTGTGAGATTACTAGGAAGATCACTCAGTACTGATAGATTACTTGATTAACAACGGGACGTGTTACTCAATACTGACGAGTACCTTTCAGAATGATTAGTGACTAATGTTATTGTTATAATTTTCTTTTTCAGTCACCTGATATCTGGCATGTATGCAGACTTTAATAGGTGAGTTTTTTGTGTGAAATTTCTGCTAGAACAGAGTTTTCTCCTATTGTGGCATAGAAAACCTTTTAACAAGGAGTTGTCTCCCTTTACGGTATAGAAAACCTCCTCTGCTGACAATGATATTACCCATTGACCAAAGGACCTTGGTGAGCTTATGCTATACTGCAGCGTCCGTTGTCCATCCGTCTGTCAACTTTTTCTTTAAAATGCTTCTAGTCCTGAACAGCCACATAGATGTTAATTAAATTTGGCCTGGAGCATCCTTAGGCTAAGGGTTCTCAATTTTGTATAAATGGTGGATGGGGCCCCCCTTGGGGCAGAGGAGTGGGGCCCAATAGGAGAAATAAAAGTAAAATCTTTTAAATCCTTCTTCTACCATAGGGATTAAGGGATTTTTTCCTAATTTAGTCTGGAGCATCCTTGGTCAAAGGGGTTGGGCAAAATAGGGGAAATAGAGGTAAAACCTTTGAAATACTTCTCCTACAATAGGGATTCAAGATTGTATCCTAATGTTGTCTCCATCAAGTTGTCTAGTAGTGCCTGTTACTATTAGGATGTATTCATTAGAACAAGATGGCCACCAGGCCGTCATCTTGGGTTTTGACATTTGAAGATTGTTCTCGCTATATCTCTAGAAACACTGCATGGATCTTTGTGAAATTTCATATGTACATACAGTACCTACCAAGGAGTGCTATATCTTTACTTCATATCAAGCACTTTAAACATTTATCCAGGTGAGCGATACAGGCCCTCTGTGCCTCTTGTTCCTGATTCAAAAAGATGCCTACCAGGGTATAAAATGATGGTGTGATTCATCACACAAACAGAAAATATCACAAAGAATATTTACTGGTGATAATACATTATAAAGGTGGTTTGTTCATTAGATGTCGTCATAGATATCAGGATCGAGTAGACAGTTTTAAAGATTTGGTAATACCGGTAATTTCGTTCTACTATTGTAGTAATAAGTATTTATTATGATATGATAATTTCTGTTTCAGACATCGTGTACGAGTAGAAGTTCCTGTACCAGAAGTTCTATACAAGAAACTTCCAGACTCATTGGCTCAAGGACAGGCAATCCATGTTACCCCAGTCCTCTTCAATGTTGGCATCAATGAACAAGCTTCTCTGGCTGAAAGGTTGGCATTGATATAGAAGGTTCTATATGTAGTTTAGTGCCCCCCTACTTAATTGTGATGGGGATTATAAGAACAGTTTGTGTCGCCCCCTTAGTTAATTGTGATTACATTATAGAATCTATTCACAATGTTCCACCTTATAATCATTTGTGATAGAAGACCATAGGTGTCAACCTCTGAAACCTCCAATAAGGGAGATATCCCTCATTCCACGATCTCCCTCATTCCACGATCTCCCTCATTCCACAATCTCCCTCATTCCACATTTCCAATGAGGGAGAAGTTACATGATACACGACTGAAACTGCTTGCTCAATTTATCTCCCCCTTTTTATGTATAAAAAAAAATCGAAAAAGTATTCATTTGATTTAGACACACCTGGTATGACCATTACACACACACTGCAGAAATTAGGAGATCATGTGACCACAGGATGTAGATTTTGAGTTTGTGTGAGTTTGGACTTAAATTAGCTAGGGAGATTGGTAAACTTTCGTTAAAATGAGGGAGTCTCCCTCCTAATGAGAGAGGGTTTACAGCTATGTAACACCATTGTTTGATAAACCTTCCTGTGAACTTTACAATGATTAATACCATCGTTTGATGAACCTTCCTGTGAACTTTACAAGGATTAAGACCATCGTTTGATAAACCTTCCTGTTCGTTTGATGAACCTTCCTGTGAACTTTCCAATGAATCAGGACTTGTTTGATAACCCTTCCTGTGAACTTTACAAGGATTAAGACCATCGTTTGATGAACCTTCCTGTGAACTGTACAATGATGAAGGACTTGTTTTATAAACCTTCATGTGACCTTTACAATGATTAAGACCATCGTTTGATGAACCTTCCTGTGAACTGTACAATGATGAAGGACTTGTTTGATAAACCTTCATGTGAACTTTACAATGATTAAGACCATCGTTTGATGAACCTTCCTGTGAACTTTACAATGATTAAGGACTTGTTTGATGAACCTTCCTGTGAACTTTACAATGATTAAGGACTTGTTTGATGAACCTTCCTGTGAACTTTACAATGATTAAGGACTTGTTTGATAAACCTTCCTGTGAACTTTACAATGATTAGGACCATTGTTTGATAAACCTTCCTGTGAACTTTACAATGATTAGGACCATTGTTTGATAAACCTTCCTGTGAACTTTACAATGATTAGGACCATTGTTTGATAAACCTTCCTGTGAACTTTACAATGATTAGGACCATTGTTTGATAAACCTTCCTGTGAACTTTACAATGATTAGGACCATTGTTTGATAAACCTTCCTGTGAACTTTACAATGATTAGGACCATTGTTTGATAAACCTTCCTGTGAACTTTACAATGATTAGGACCATTGTTTGATAAACCTTCCTGTGAACTTTACAATGATTAGGACCATTGTTTGATAAACCTTCCTGTGAACTTTACAATGATTAGGACCATTGTTTGATAAACCTTCCTGTGAACTTTACAATGATTAGGACCATTGTTTGATAAACCTTCCTGTGAACTTTACAATGATTAGGACCATTGTTTGATAAACCTTCCTGTGAACTTTACAATGATTAGGACCATTGTTTGATAAACCTTCCTGTGAACTTTACAATGATTAGGACCATTGTTTGATAAACCTTCCTGTGAACTTTACAATGATTAGGACCATTGTTTGATAAACCTTCCTGTGAACTTTACAATGATTAGGACCATTGTTTGATAAACCTTCCTGTGAACTTTACAATGATTAGGACCATTGTTTGATAAACCTTCCTGTGAACTTTACAATGATTAGGACCATTGTTTGATAAACCTTCCTGTGAACTTTACAATGATTAGGACCATTGTTTGATAAACCTTCCTGTGAACTTTACAATGATTAGGACCATTGTTTGATAAACCTTCCTGTGAACTTTACAATGATTAGGACCATTGTTTGATAAACCTTCCTGTGAACTTTACAATGATTAGGACCATTGTTTGATAAACCTTCCTGTGAACTTTACAATGATTAGGACCATTGTTTGATAAACCTTCCTGTGAACTTTACAATGATTAGGACCATTGTTTGATAAACCTTCCTGTGAACTTTACAATGATTAGGACCATTGTTTGATAAACCTTCCTGTGAACTTTACAATGATTAGGACCATTGTTTGATAAACCTTCCTGTGAACTTTACAATGATTAGGACCATTGTTTGATAAACCTTCCTGTGAACTTTACAATGATTAGGACCATTGTTTGATAAACCTTCCTGTGAACTTTACAATGATTAGGACCATTGTTTGATAAACCTTCCTGTGAACTTTACAATGATTAGGACCATTGTTTGATAAACCTTCCTGTGAACTTTACAATGATTAGGACCATTGTTTGATAAACCTTCCTGTGAACTTTACAATGATTAGGACCATTGTTTGATAAACCTTCCTGTGAACTTTACAATGATTAGGACCATTGTTTGATAAACCTTCCTGTGAACTTTACAATGATTAGGACCATTGTTTGATAAACCTTCCTGTGAACTTTACAATGATTAGGACCATTGTTTGATAAACCTTCCTGTGAACTTTACAATGATTAGGACCATTGTTTGATAAACCTTCCTGTGAACTTTACAATGATTAGGACCATTGTTTGATAAACCTTCCTGTGAACTTTACAATGATTAGGACCATTGTTTGATAAACCTTCCTGTGAACTTTACAATGATTAGGACCATTGTTTGATAAACCTTCCTGTGAACTTTACAATGATTAGGACCATTGTTTGATAAACCTTCCTGTGAACTTTACAATGATTAGGACCATTGTTTGATAAACCTTCCTGTGAACTTTACAATGATTAGGACCATTGTTTGATAAACCTTCCTGTGAACTTTACAATGATTAGGACCATTGTTTGATAAACCTTCCTGTGAACTTTACAATGATTAGGACCATTGTTTGATAAACCTTCCTGTGAACTTTACAATGATTAGGACCATTGTTTGATAAACCTTCCTGTGAACTTTACAATGATTAGGACCATTGTTTGATAAACCTTCCTGTGAACTTTACAATGATTAGGACCATTGTTTGATAAACCTTCCTGTGAACTTTACAATGATTAGGACCATTGTTTGATAAACCTTCCTGTGAACTTTACAATGATTAGGACCATTGTTTGATAAACCTTCCTGTGAACTTTACAATGATTAGGACCATTGTTTGATAAACCTTCCTGTGAACTTTACAATGATTAGGACCATTGTTTGATAAACCTTCCTGTGAACTTTACAATGATTAGGACCATTGTTTGATAAACCTTCCTGTGAACTTTACAATGATTAGGACCATTGTTTGATAAACCTTCCTGTGAACTTTACAATGATTAGGACCATTGTTTGATAAACCTTCCTGTGAACTTTACAATGATTAGGACCATTGTTTGATAAACCTTCCTGTGAACTTTACAATGATTAGGACCATTGTTTGATAAACCTTCCTGTGAACTTTACAATGATTAGGACCATTGTTTGATAAACCTTCCTGTGAACTTTACAATGATTAGGACCATTGTTTGATAAACCTTCCTGTGAACTTTACAATGATTAGGACCATTGTTTGATAAACCTTCCTGTGAACTTTACAATGATTAGGACCATTGTTTGATAAACCTTCCTGTGAACTTTACAATGATTAGGACCATTGTTTGATAAACCTTCCTGTGAACTTTACAATGATTAGGACCATTGTTTGATAAACCTTCCTGTGAACTTTACAATGATTAAGGACTTGTTTGATAAACCTTCCTGTGAACTTTACAATGATTAGGACCATTGTTTGATAAACCTTCCTGTGAACTTTACAATGATTAGGACCATTGTTTGATAAACCTTCCTGTGAATTTTACAATGATTAGGACCATTGTTTGATAAACCTTCCTGTGAACTTTACAATGATTAAGAGCATTGTTTGATAAACCTTCCTGTGAAGTTTACAATGATTAAGGACTTGTTTGATAAACCTTCCTGTGAACTTTACAATGACTAAGGACTTGTTTAATAAACCTTCCTGTGAACTTTACAAAGATTAGGACCATTGTTTGATAACCCTTCCTGTGAACTTTACAATGATTAAGGGCTTGTTTGGTAAACCTTCCTGTGAACTTTACAATGACTAAGGACTTGTTTAATAAACCTTCCTGTGAACTTTACAAAGATTAGGACCATTGTTTGATAAACCTTCCTGTGAACTTTCCAATGATTAAGGACTTGTTTGATAAACCTTCCTGTGAACTTTTCAATGATTAAGGACTTGTTTGATAAACCTTCCTGTGAACGTTACAATGAATAAGGACTTGTTTAATAAACCTTCCTGTGAACTTTACAATGATTAAGGACTTGTTTGATAAACCTTCCTGTGAACTTTACAATGATCAAGAGCATTGTTTGATAAACTTTCCTGTGAACTTTACAATGATTAAGGACTTGTTTGATAAACCTTCCTGTGAACTTTTCAATGATTAAGGACTTGTTTGTGTCCTGTAGGTTTGGGGACACCACTCTACAAGAGAAGATTAACACAGAGAGTATGGCCAAGGTGTTCAGTTATAAGGAAAAATATCTGACCGCAATAGGCGATCAAGGTAAGTGTACAGGTATTAATTATATTTAAACATTTTTAACCCTGTCATCTATGGACACCATCTAAATATGACCAATTTAATGTGACCCAGACTGTTGTAAGTGTAATGTAACCTAGCCTGTTGTCAGTATAATGAGACCCTGGCTGTTGTCAGTATAATGTGACCCAGGCTGTTGGCCGTGTTATGTGACCCTGGCTGTTGTCAGTATAATGTGACCCAGACTAGTTGTCAGTATAATGTGACCCAGACTGTTGTAAGTGTTATGTGACCCTGGCTGTTGTCAGTATAATGTGACACAGACTAGTTGTCAGTATAATGAGACCCTGGCTGTTGTCAGTATAATGTGACCCGGACTAGTTGTCAGTATAATGTGGCCCAGACTAGTTGTCAGTATAATGAGACCCTGACTGTTGTCAGTATGATGTGACCCAGGCTGTTGGCAGTATAATGTGACCCAGACTGTTGTAAGTGTTATGTGACCCAGGCTGTTGTCAGTGTAATGTAACCCAGACTGTTGTCAGTATGCGACCCAGACTGTTGTAAGTGTTATGTGACCCTGGCTGTTGTCAGTATAATGTGACCCAGGCTGTTGGCAGTATAATGTGACCCAGACTGTTGTAAGTGTTATGTGACCTAGGCTGTTGTTAGTGTTATGTGACCTTGGCTGTTGTCAGTATAATGTGACCCAGACTAGTTGTCAGTATAATGTGACCCAGACTGTTGTAAGTGTTATGTGACCTAGGCTGTTGTTAGTGTTATGTGACCCTGGCTGTTGGCAGTATAATGTGACCCAGACTAGTTGTCAGTATAATGTGACCCAGACTGTTGTAAGTGTTATGTGACCTAGGCTGTTGTTAGTGTTATGTGACCCTGGCTGTTGGCAGTATAATGTGACCCAGACTAGTTGTCAGTATAATGAGACCCTGGCTGTTGTCAGTATAATGTGACCCAGGCTGTTGGCAGTATAATGTGACCCAGGCTGTTGTAAGTGTTATGTGACCCAGGCTGTTGTTAGTGTTATGTGACCCTGGCTGTTGTCAGTATAATGTGACCCAGGCTGTTGTAAGTGTTATGGGACCCAGGCTGTTGTTAGTGTTATGTGACCCTGGCTGTTGGCAGTATAATGTGACCCAGACTAGTTGTCAGTATAATGCGACCCAGACTGTTGTAAGTGTTATGTGACCCAGACTGTTGGCAGTATAATGAGACCCTGGCTGTTGTCAGTATAATGTGACCCAGGCTGTTGTAAGTGTTATGTGACCCAGGCTGTTGTCAGTGTAATGTAACCCAGACTGTTGTAAGTGTTATGTGACCCAGACTGTTGGCAGTATAATGAGACCCTGGCTGTTGTCAGTATACTGTGACCCAGGCTGTTGGCAGTATAATGTGACCCAGACTGTTGTAAGTGTTATGTGACTCAGACTGTTGTAAATGTAATGTAACCCAAACTGTTGTCAGTATAATGAGACCCTGGCTGTTGTCAGTATAATGTGACCCAGGCTGTTGTCAGTATAATGTGACCCAGACTGTTGCCAGTGATAACGTGACCCAGACTGTTGTCAGTATAATGTAACCAGAGCTAGTTCATGCTGTCGTGTCCTGGTTATATATATATATGGCGGTACAGTGAGACGGCATATGACAGTGACCATTTGCACTGTGGAAAAATCATTAGCAGTTAGCTAGCGGTGTTTCAATTTTTTAGGAAACACTTACCTAGAATGATTAGGGGTATTCTCAATAATCTTCCCTTATTCAGAATTACTGGATAAAAACAGTAGCATTCACCATGTCATTCCCATGACAAACTAACAATTATATCCATGGCCTTTTGACTTTATTATATATTAAATATAAAATATCTTAGCAGGTAAAAGAATCACTGATGTATAAATGAAAGGTTTGGACTTCAATTTAGAAAGACGGGAGGGGCACAATAGAGAGAAGGGACTCAATAGGGTACATGTGGTAAATACTAATATTGATCTTATAACTATTACACACAATGGATCACATGGCATTTACTTTTAGAGTGAAAGAGACAGCTTACATCCCTATTATAATATAGACCATCAGGGTATTCCCATTGACGACATTATGATAAAACATGAACTCAAAACTATTCTCCTGTTAATGCAGACTCTTGATACCAATGGGGTTTTTGCTGATTTTCTTGATGAACTAGAAGTATATATTACTAGCCAATTTGCAATCTCAACCATTTTTTAGTTCATTTGGTCCAAAGGGCTTTCAAGGCCACTTAGGGTCAATTATATTAAATCTTAAGCAGGTTAAGAAAAAGGGTTCAAATTGAACCATTTTCAAGGTCATGTGAATAAAATGTGTAAAACAAAGTTCAAAACCAAATGGGCACAGGTTGGTAAAGTTTGGCCTGTAGCTTAATCTAGCCAATTTTGATACATTCAATCATCATCCATTTATAAGCTTACTGATGTGAGATTAATAACAGGTGAGTGATACAGGCCTATAGGACCTCTTGTTTTATCAAACATCCTAGGTCCTTATGATCAGGGAATACAATTTTGTCTTACAGAAAAAATTAACTCCCCTGGGGACTGGACCCAAAAGGGAGCAATTTTGGCATTAAAGTCTTTAAAGTTCACTCTCCTTAAATGTTGATCACATTTCAGCCTTTGTGATGAAGCATCCTTGGGACTTCATATGTAATAAATATAACTAAAAAAAGGAAGAGTATTTTTCTACTGTTTTCTGAGAGACTGAAACTGATTAAAAGGAGAAAATATTAGTAATATTTATAAAGGTTTTTTTTGTTGTGATTTCATAAATATCCAGATGAACATTGCAGGCCCTATAGGCTTCTTGGTTTTAAGATACGTTTAGTAATGCACCACTATGTACAAATAACAATGAATGGGTTGACAGTTCTGTAATATTTTTATTACCAATAGGACCATTTCTTACCTATGTGTACAAACCAATAAAATAAATATATATCCATTTTGCCAGTAAATATGTTGTGGTTTGTGATAACGGGGACACAGGAGGTGGGCTCACCTTCTCTAGTGTTTGTCACAAGATCTAGAGAACAGCTGCTCTTTCCATCATTGAATTGTCTAATTATAAGGTTTGTGTTCTGAGACCTGTTGATTTATTGCAGATTCAATGTGCTACTTTTACTCCAATTATTATCTGTTACTGGCAACAAGACAATGGAGTATTGATTATTTGAGCACATGTTGGATACATGCGTGGGAGATTATGGTGATCTGGCAGCACCTTTAGTGGGTTTTTGTGGAAGATGGTGTTTGGAAGGGGGGCATAAGAGTGTTGGTGGGGGAGGGGGACATCAGATGGTACAGGGGGGATAGTCTGAGATGGGAATGGTGGAGGCGAGGGGGGGGAGAGGGGAGAGAGGAATTAATCAGGTCATCAGAGTTATTATTTTAAAGAAAATATCTTTGTCGCATTGGCATGGTTACCATGATAATGATTAAGAAGAAAGCCTGGAGCACTAGTGTAAGGTTGCTTTGCTGCGTCAGCTTTTGAGAAATCAGATTTGTACTGTTTTTCTTCTAACACCTAGTTCCTTAGAGGAATCTTAAAATAGAATGTTTATCTGATATTCAGCAGACAAGTTAATTACCACGACATCTTTTATAGGATTTCTTTAGGAAATTACAATAAACAACAGAATGTAGATAAGATGCTACATCTATATGACAGTGTTGTGTGTCAGATCAAACCAAAATAAAATGACATGTTTAAAAATCAATATTTACTGTATATCATACAGACATGGTACAGGTATATTGTTGTCAGTTTTAGATCTGTGTAATAATCAGTGTTATAGGTAAGTTGATTAATGTAGCTGTAGCTGGTACAGATAGATTGTAATGTTCTGAATAAAGTTGTCATACTGAAATTCTAGATGACTTACTTAACTTCTGATGTAGCCCGGCTTTATATGACTTTGTTTTACTGAGATGATAATCTTTTGATAATCATAAGGACCCTACATCTAAGAACCTCTGATGTTCCCCTCCCAAACTCAAGACATTCACTGGGGTCTGATGTTCTTTCATATCCAATTTATAAGTTGTTTGTAAGAGTTAGGGTTTTGTGTATAAATGAATTTAAAGTCCAGTTAGAAACACATCCTTCTAACTGTTAGTGACATTAGGGTAGTACAGCGGTCGGTGTTTTCAGCTAGTTACTGTGTAAGCTTATAATTTTATCTGGACCCAAATCAGAGAGTCAGAAAGTAGGAGCACTATATGTATAAGGCTGTGAGAGACGACGGACTTTGAAAATATTGTAAATCTGTACAATTTGTAGACCTGCCAATAAAAACCAAGTGGAATATTGAAACGTGACTTTAGAAATCACTCCAACATTTGTGATATTCTGCATATATCTTTAATGAGTCTGCTGCATTCTGATTGGTTGATTGCTTTACACAAAATATCTTATGACAGAATGGTCGGATTTTTATTAAATTGGCTGATGTACCACTTACTTGAATTCAAGTTCAATAATCGGCATTCTGCGAATATTTAAGTA
Source organism: Mizuhopecten yessoensis (assembly GCF_002113885.1). Lineage (NCBI taxonomy): Eukaryota > Metazoa > Mollusca > Bivalvia > Pectinida > Pectinidae > Mizuhopecten > Mizuhopecten yessoensis. The sequence goes on from NW_018407994.1 coordinate 893,989, forward strand.
GGCTGCTATACTTTGATTGGCTGATTGCTATCTGCGTGATATCCTCTGAAGGAATGATTTATTTTGATCATTTGTTTGATATTCTAATATCAAAGACCCTCAGTGGGGTTTAATGTTTGTCATATTCGGAACCTATTTAATTAGTCTGCTGTAATCTGATTGGTTGTTTGATTTCTGCATATTATCTTATGACAGAATTTTTGGATTTTAATTAAACTTGCTCGCCGTTTGATGTTCAACATGTTCCATGCATATTAAATGAGGCTTCTGCATTCTGATTGGTTGATTGCTTTCCACACAATATTTTATGACTTGATTTTCATTAAAGTTGCTTCATATACTACTTACTCAGGTCTGATCTGTTGCTTCTGTTTGGCTGACACATGTTTGACCATTTTTAGCTCACCGGGTCCGAAGGGCCAAGTGAGCTTATGCCGTGGTGCGGCGTCCGTCCGTCCGTCCGTCCGTCCGTCCGGTGGCCGGCATCAATATTCTACTTCTTCTTAATAACCAAAATGCCTAGGTTGATGATATTTTGCCAGTAGCATGCTGGAATGAAGGGCTACCAAGTTTGTTCAAATGAATGACTTTGACCCACTTTCAAGGACACAGGGGTCAATTATGTTAAAATCTTCAAACAACTTCTCCTCAATAACCGAAAAACCCAGGGTACTGATGTTGGGCCTGTAGCATGCTGGGATGAAGGGCTAACAAGTTTGTTCAAATGAATGACCATGACCCACTTTCAAGGTCACATGGGTCAAATGTCTTAAAATTCCAACGACTTCTCAATAACCAAAAGGCCCAGGGTACTGATATTGGTTGGGTATGTTGCATGCTAGGATGAAGTACTACCAAGTTTGCTCAAATGATTGACTTTGACTTATATTCAAGGTCACAGGGGTCAAATATGTTAAAAACTTTTAAACGACTTCTAAAATGATTTGTTCAGTATAACCAAAAGGTCCAGGGTAATGATATTTTGCCAGAAGCATGCTGGGTTGGAAGACTATAAACTCTGTTCAACCGAATGTCCATGTTCGACATTCAAGGTCACAGACGTCATATGTTTAAATCTTTCACGAGGTTGTAAAGAATCAAACACTGATATTCTGCCTGTAGCTGTATTTTAGTCCACTTTTAAGATTTCAAGTGTGAAATTAATACCAGGTGAGCGATACAGGCCCATTGGGCCTCTTGTTTTTAAATGGATATGATTTTGTTTCTATTAGATGATAAACTATGCTTAGTGGATATTTCCTTATTTCCTAGATGAGATTTTGTTCATAAATACTACTTAGTACATAGTGAAATTTACGTAAAAGATAACTTATTAACTTATTAACACATTACCATAAAACAAGATGGCGACATAGTGAACATTACGTAAAAGATAACTTATTAACACATTACCATAAAACAAGATGGCTTCATAGTGAACATTACGTAAAAGATAACTTATTAACACATTAATATAAAACAAGATGGCTACATAGTGAACATTACGTAAAAGAAAACTTATTAACACATTACCATAAAACAAGATGGCTACATAGTGAACATTACATAAAAGATAACTTATTAACCCATTACTATTAAACAAGATGGCTACATAGTGAACATTACGTAAAAGAAAACTTATTAACACATTACCATAAAACAAGATGGCTACATAATGAACATTACATAAAAGATAACTTATTAACCCATTACTATAAAACAAGATGGTTACATAGTGAACATTACGTAAAAGATAACTTATTAACCCATTACTATAAAACAAGATGGCTACCATGACTTCTGATTCGCTGAGATGTTTTGGATCAAAAGTTTATTATTCTTGTCTAGTTTTTAGGTCACCTGAGCTTTGCTCAAGTGACCTATTCCAATCACTTTCCGTCCGTCGTGCGTCGTGCCTCAACTTTTTACATTATCAACTTCTTCTCAAGAACCAGTGGATGGATTTTTTTCAAACTTGGTCAGAATCATCCTTGGTAGATGAGGCTACCAAATTGTAAAATTGGGATTCCTACCCTTTTCTCTGCATGGATGGAAACATCATCAGGGGCTTTATTTAAATTGTAAATTTCAGGACCCCCGAGCTATCCATTCTCCCTTGGGGAGGGGGTAAAGTTTACTATAGTTTATATAGGGAAACAACACTTTTGGGTATATTTTGACAATTTTCTGTTGGAAATTATTTTTACTTGGTCAGAATCATCCTTGGAGGAGGAAGATGGTTTTAAATTGTAAAATTGGGATTCCTACCCCAACCCTAGGGGCCAGGGCGGGGCCCAAAAGGGAAAATTAACCAATATTTCAAAAATCTTCTTCTCCAGACTCAGAGGTATTACAGTCATTTTCTCTGCATGGATGGAAAGATCATCAGGGGCTTTATTTAAATTGTAAATTTCAGGACCCCCGAGCTATCCGTTCTCCCTTGGGGAGGGGGTAAAGTTTACTATAGTTTATATAGGGAAACAACACTTTTGGGTATATTTTGACAATTTTCTGTTGGAAATTATTTTTACTTGGTCAGAATCATCCTTGGAGGAGGAAGATGGTTTTAAATTGTAAAATTGGGATTCCTACCCCAACCCTAGGGGCCAGGGCGGGGCCCAAAAGGGAAAATTAACCAATATTTCAAAAATCTTCTTCTCCAGACTCAGAGGTATTACAGTCATTTTCTCTGCATGGATGGAAAGATCATCAGGGGCTTTATTTAAATTGTAAATTTCAGGACCCCCGAGCTATCCGTTCTCCCTTGGGGAGGGGGTAAAGTTTACTATAGTTTATATAGGGAAACAACACTTTTGGGTATATTTTGACAATTTTCTGTTGGAAATTATTTTTACTTGGTCAGAATCCTCTTTGGTGGACGACGGTATCACATTGTAAACTTGGAATTCCTGCCCCATCCCCAAGGGTTAGAGTGGGGCCCCAAAGGGAACATTTACAAATATTTTAAAATTCTTATCCTTTGATGACATGACAAGTATTGTATTTCACTTAGTTTACATGCTGATTTCCACATCACATCTAAACAATAAAATAAAGCTACCAGTACCTATGATATAACTCAGGTGACCGCTATAAGGCCCTTGGGCCTCTTGTTTTCATACTTGTTGGTTAGTTGTATTTGGCAGATTATAAACATGCATAACTCTTTTTTGCCAGTACTTCAAAATTCAAATGATTGCTGCGGTATCATAAATCTGCTCAGTGAATATGGGTGATATATAAGGTCAGACAGGTCAATAGCTCTGATCAAAAGATTTATTTGTTGGTGACGATTTTTTTTGTCAAACTTTAGATCTGGTTCTTTTTTTATCCCTCGCCATAAAAAAAACTCTTGATCTAGTGGTTCTTTTTAATCCCCTGCCATAAAAAACCTCTAGATCTGGTTCTTTTTTATCCCCCGCCATAAAAAAACTCAAGCAACTTTATTCTTTGGTCTTTGTTGGATTTACCTCAAACTTTATACAAATGTCAGACGTATGCAAATACATCAGATGCGTTTGCTTTTTAGGATTCCAAGGTCAATGTCATCATTGCTATTTATAGAAATGAACAACCAATTCAGTGTCATCAGTTAACCGACTTTATTTCCTGATGGCTTTTAATCAAACTTTATACAAACGTCAAGTATGAGAATACCCCAGGCATCTCTGTGTTATAGGGTTCCAAGGTCAAGGCCAAGGTCACTGTTGTATATAGAAAATCATCAATTGAATCATTTACAGTCCTCACTCTAGCTACTTCATTTTTTAACAGATTTTCATTGAAGTTTATACAGATTTCAAGTATGAGAATACCTCGGATGGTTAAAACAGAAACATTTCCAAACTTATATCATTCCAGACTTGAAAGGTTCAAAACTAAAAATGTTCCATGATTAAAAAGTGCCAAACTAAAATACATCCACAATAAATTACCCATAATAAAGACAGTTCCTAGCTAAACCTGTGTAGTGAGTTCCACGTCAATACAGTTTCAAACTTAACTAGAGTATTCCAAAAGTAAAAACAGTTTTCCATGCTAAGATAGTTCCCAGGTGAAGTGGTTATAAATTAGACAGTTTTCATTCTGAAGTATCCTTATACTAAAACAAATTCCAAGCTAATAATTTCTACAATAAAAACCAACCAGTCATGTTTATAAGCAGTAATGTGGACCGGGGTAATGAACTATAAATATGTTACATTGAGAGTTTGAGGCCTATGTGGGGCAGTTGCCAGGTACTGGCCATTGGTCAGTGTTTTTTCTCCGGGAACTCAGGCTTTCCTCCACCACCGAAACCTGGCACGTCCTTTAATGACCATGCATAGCTGTTACTAGGATGTAAAACACAAACAAACCAAACCAAACATGGAATATGATGATTATAATATCTATCCATGGTTACATATAAAGGCAAGTGTTATTTACATCATAACCCTACATAATAGGTCAATTAAAGGCTTCAGGTACAGAAACTGTCTCAGCTGAATTAAAGGCAATGGTCATCAGGATAAGTCACTGACCTCGTCGTTTACATAGATAAACATGTTGTGTTAAACCCCAGAATTATCTAAGTCTGTGGTTAAACACACGTGGAATGTCATCATTTCACATTCTGTATGTCAAAACACAGAAGATACGCACTGTCATCCATCTTACTCGTTAAAAGGTGTGCAATCAGGGGTTTCTATCATAAAGTACAATTCTAGTTATTTTCTTCATTTTGATATATATGTAATGTGTTGTGCATTGTGTGAATAACGGAATCCTATAGTCTTAAATGATTTACTCTCCTTAGTCTTTTGTCTTCACTTTTTAAAATCTTCAAGAAGATTTATCAGTCTGGAAATATGTGATATCAGAGTTTTATTTTTTACACAAACAATATACAAATTTAACGTGTCGCAACGTTTCAGGCCGACTGGTCACTTTGTCAAGCTATGCGTACATTTTTTGTGTTACTTTTTAAAGCTAAAATTTAAATTTTCTTTCAATATATTAAACATTTACATAAGAAAAATGACCAGTACAGGTACAACTTCTATTTACTATACCACAGGATACATTTACTGGTATTTTAGATAAATTTGAATGTTTTGTCATACGTATTGTCATTGCATTTAAAACTGTTCATAATTAAAAACAAAAATAAAAAAATATCTGGAAATACTTTGCACTGCTCGGAACGACAATTAATGCTATGATCAGAGTACTTTGGTTTTGACCTATATAGAGTCAGCTGATAACACACCCCAATTGTGTTTGATGTTTTTCAAAATATGAATGTTGAATAGAATCTTACATCTCCTTTTATTAATTCAATATGACATAGACACTCATGTGAGATCCTCTATATCTGTGTTCACAAACATCATTTTCTGCACATTTTAGTTTAGCTTTAGGGGTCAGAAACTAAGTCATTGTTATTAGGGATTAAAATTTCCATCCATTTCGGATGGAAATCACTATTGTTTTTGTTATGGGTTTTTTCTTACTCTTATTATTCTTATTTCCACCGATCTTGTTAACAGTTTATCTCATGAATGAAAACAGATATAATGTTCATATTCCAATATGTAATAGAGGAAATTGATCTCTTATATTTTTTGAAAATGATCATGATCATAATGTTAACAGTAAAGGTCACTGATCGATAAAGTGAAGAGCATTTTTTAATGTTTTTCGAATGACCATAACTTCTTAAGCGTTCGTTGTATTGCATGAACGCTTAATACTTTTTGAAGATCTTGGTCAAGGCTAACTTTTTCCATCACATGTTATCAGAGAATATATCAAGTTCAAGGTAGATCTCGCTACAGGGTCACTGTAAAGGTCAAAAATGAAATTATCAAAAACAGTCTTAAAAAGCATGGTCTTATGAAGATATTTGAAAAGTTTCAAGGTCAAAGCATAAAAAATGACGAAGATATGCCACTTTGAAAAATGTCCATTTTCCTGCCAAAATTCAAAATTGTCAAAAAAAGGCACTTAAAACTGTTTTGCTCCGTAAACCAGACACACACAGACTTGATATTTGGCACATTCATAGAATGTATGCTTGGCTTAAAAACGTATCAAAATTGTTGACCTTGGTTTAAACAATATATTATTACTTAAATTCATTTACAATACAATACAATCACATCAATTGAAAGGATCTGGCGACAAGATAGAAAATGTTAGGCCATCGTTGACCTTGACTTACATTCAAGGTCACATGAGTCAAATGATCCAAAAACCAATCACTGACTCACAGTACTCAGATCTCACAATGTGGCAGTTTAGGACATCATACTTACATAGTTCTTAAATACAATGAGACATCATTTTCTCTGACCAGATGATGCTTTTCTGATGAAATATGTTTCACATACTCTGACTGTTTGGTATAATTTCAGACGGTAAAGGAGGAAGTGGATCCCTGACAGATTTGTGTACAAAGTTACACTACAATGTAAACACCAAGAAAAACAAGAATACAGAGATCCTGAGTCTTGCTGCTGAGGTAAAGTTATACTTCAATTACTAGGTGTAATGATATTGAGTTATGGGTTTCATGTGATCAGAGACACTTGTGAATCTACAAGTACAATTTTTGATTGACAATCTGTTTGTAGACAATATAACACTTTTTCTAAAAGGATGAAAGATTTTGACCGAAATGGTTATCTAATTTTTAAATAATTGTTTCATAACTAAGATTTCTTACCCTTTTAGTATTTAATTTGTCACCAGATTTGATTATGGTTTTGGTGTGATCAAAGAGACTTTTGGGAACCTTAAAGTGCAGTTTTGATTCAGAACTGTTTGTAGATAATATGTCACTCTTAGGATGAAAGATTTGGACCAAATAGGTTATCTTGATTTTAAATAAAAGTCAAATATCTAATATTTCTAACCCTTCCCGTATTGAATTGGTCAGTGAATTTCACTCTTTTCCTGTTTATATAGATTTGCAGGAAGTTACGAGGCATTCGGTTCACGAGCTGTAAAAGTGCCAAGGACCGGACGGCTATGTCCGTCACACTTGAACAGGTAAAGAACCTACAGCAAGAACACGACCTCGCCTCCCATGTATTTTCACAGGCCCTCGACTGCTTTAGGAGGTGAGTGGAACTACTTATATATTAACTATGATAAAAAGTAAGGCGTTTAAAAAAGGGCAGAACCAGAAACGTAATAATTAGCGCCATATTCTAATGACGTCACGCTTGACAACAAGGCTGCACGCCATTTTGAATTGGATACTCAATGCAATTCCGACATTTTCTGATATGATTGCTTATAAAAATGTTATTAATTGTATATTTTTGTAAATACTTAAGTGTCTGTACCACAAATTTACCATAACAACCACTTATTCTACCATCGCTTCATTTGAATCTGAACAAAATATTGGTGCCTTTGAATGCAGCGAATAGAAGATATCATTATGATTGGTCAATTGATATTTATCACAGTGTGAAAAATTAAAGTTTTATCAAGTTAATAGAATCTAATATTTCACTGGTAAAAGTGTAATAAATGTATGTCAGTGACCTAACATGTCTGTTACCTAATTTATGTGTCTGTGTGACCTAATTTATGTGTCTGTTTGACCTAATGTATGTGTCTGTAAGACCTAATGTATGTGTATCTGTGACCTAATGTATGTGTCTCTGTGACCTAATGTATGTGTATGTGTGACCTAATGTATGTGTCTGTGTGACCTAAGTTATGTGTCTGTGTGACCTAATGTATATGTCTGTGTGACCTAATTTATGTGTCTGTGTGACCTAATGTATGTGTCTGTGTGACCTAATTTATGTGTCTGTTTGACCTAATGTATGTGTCTGTAAGACCTAATGTATGTATATCTGTGACCTAATGTATGTGTCTCTGTGACCTAATGTATGTGTATGTGTGACCTAATGTATGTGTCTGTGTGACCTAATGTATGTGTCTGTGTGACCTAAGTTATGTGTCTGTGTGACCTAAGTTATGTGTCTGGGTGACCTAAGTTATGTGTCTGTGTGACCTAAGTTATGTGTCTGGGTGACCTAAGTTATGTGTCTGTGTGACCTAAGTTATGTGTCTGTGTGACCTAAGTTATGTGTCTGTGTGACCTAAGTTATGTGTCTGTGTGACCTAAGTTATGTGTCTGGGTGACCTAAGTTATGTGTCTGTGTGACCTAAGTTATGTGTCTGGGTGACCTAAGTTATGTGTCTGTGTGACCTAAGTTATGTGTCTGGGTGACCTAAGTTATGTGTCTGTGTGACCTAAGTTATGTGTCTGGGTGACCTAAGTTATGTGTCTGTGTGACCTAATGTATATGTCTGTGTGACCTAATGTATGTGTCTCTGTGTCCTAATGTATGTGTCTCTGTGACCTAATGTATGTGTCTGTGTGACCTAATGTATGTGTCTCTGTGACCTCTGTATATCTGTGACCTAATGTATGTGTCTCTGTGACCTGTATGTGTATCTGTGACCTCTGTGTGTCTGTATGTGTATCTGTGACCTCTGTGTGTCTCTGTGACCTGTATGTGTCTCTGTGACCTCTGTGTGTCTCAGTGACCTAATGTATGTGTCTCTTTGACCTCTGTGTGTCTGTGACCTAATGTATGTGTCTGTGTGACCTAATGTATGTGTATATGTGACCTATGTGTGTCTGTGACCTAATGTATGTGTCTGTGTGACCTAATGTATGTGTCTGTGTGACCTAATGTATGTGTATATGTGACCTCTGTGTATCTGTGACCTAATGTATGTGTGTCTGTGACCTCTGTGTGTCTCAGTTACCCAATGTATGTGTCTCTCTGACCTAGTGTATGTATTCATAGGAAGTTTGCTGATGGAAATAAGGTATTATAATTGTTACAAAATAGATAATTCACAATTACTTGATATTATTTATCAAGCATAGAGAATGTATTCAATTATCAATATTGATCTTCAAAAACACTTTTGCAAGAATAGCTGACTCCTAAAATTGAAATTCATGAATGGAGTGATTGTGTTTTTTACATGGATATCTAGAGCAAGTTTGTTGAAGCGATGCCTATTTCCATAATGCCAAACAAAGTCTGGATTATATATTACAAAAAACTAGTATAAACAAGGACTGGATTAGACAGGTTCCAGTTTAGATGGGTCCAGTTTAGACATGGTGTACTGTATAAGGTTTGTCTACGTAATAAACCAGATAACCTTACCACACTACAGTGATGTTAATCATACAAGACAAATAATGTGGGCTTTATTTCGTTTTTTCATTACAGTGAGGGAGTGAGAAGGGAGAACACCCACAAAAATGTTGGTGTCAAGAAGTACGCCTTTAATGCTCTACAGCTCATGTACTTTCCAAAACAGTACAGACCTCCAAACGGTACCTATGGCAACGTACAGGGATAGTACTGTTGCTATGGTGATGTGATTAGTATTGTGATGGAAGGAAGTAATGATGACTTTTGCAGCAATACTTTGGGCATTTCCTAGATGTAATGAATTTTATGTTTATTACCGGTAGTGAAAGTCTTTTCCATACAGATACAAAATAATAGATGTTTATGGCTGGTAGTGAAACCCTCATTCCAGAGATGTTACTTCCTGTAGATGATCTAATGTCAGGTTAAGATGGCCTATGATTAGGCATTGATGACCTAATGTCAGGTTAAGATGGCCTATGATGAGGCATTGATGATCTTATGTCGGGTTAAGATGGCCTATGATGAGGCATTGATGATCTTATGTCAGGTTAAGATGGCCTATGATGAGGCATTAATGATCTAATGTCAGGTTAAGATGGCCTATGATTAGGCAGTGATGACCTAATGTCAGGTTAAGATGGCCTATGATGAGGCCGTGATTATCTAATGACAGGTTAAGTTGGCCTATGATGAGGCAGTGATGGTCTAATGTCAGGGTAAGATGGGCTATGGTGAGGCAGTGATTATCTAATGACCGGGTAAGATGGCCTATGATTAGGCATTGATGACCTAATGTCAGGTTAAGATGGGCTATGGTGAGGCAGTGATTATCTAATTTCAGGTTAAGATGGCCTATGAAGAGGCATTGATGATCTAATGTCAGGTGAAGATGGCCTATGATGAGGCAGTGATTATCTAATGTCAGGTTAAGATGGCCTATGGTGAGGCAGTGATGGTCAAATGTCAGGTTAAGATGGCCTATGATGAGGCATTGATGATCTAATGACAGGTTAAGATGTCCTATGATGAGGCAGTGATGATCTAATGTCAGGTTTAGATGGCCTATGATGTGGCATTGATGATCTAATAACAGGTTAAGATGGCCTATGATGAGGCAGTGATGATCTTATGTCAGGTTAAGATGGCCTATGATGAGGCAGTGATGATCTTATGTCAGGTTAAGATGGCCTATGATGTGGCATTGATGATCTAATGTCAGGTTAAGACGGCCAATAATGTGGCATTGATGATCTTATGTCGGGTTAAGATGGCCTATGATGAGGCATTGATGATCTAATGTCAGGTTAAGATGGCCTATGATGAGGCATTGATGATCTAATGACAGGTTAAGATGGCCTATGATGAGGCAGTGATGATCTAATGTCAGGTTAAGATGGCCTATGATGAGGCATTGATGATCTAATGACAGGTTAAGATGGCCAATAATGAGGCAGTGATTATCTAATGACAGGTTAAGATGGCCTATGATGAGGCAGTGATGATCTAATGTCAGGTTAAGATGGCCTATGATGAGGCATTGATGATCTTATGACAGGTTAAGATGGCCTATGATGTGGCACTGATGATCTAATGTCAGGTTAAGATGGCCTATGATGAGGCATTGATGATCTTATGTCGGGTTAAGATGGCCTATGATGAGGCACTGATGATCTAATGACAGGTTAAGATGGCCTATGATGTGGCATTGATGATCTAATAACAGGTTAAGATGGCCTATGATGAGGCAGTGATGATCTAATGTCAGGTTGAGATGGCCTATGATGAGGCATTGATGATCTTATGTCGGGTTAAGATGGCCTATGATGAGGCAGTGATTATCTAATGACAGGTTAAGATGGCCTATGATGAGGCAGTGATTATCTAATGTCAGGTTAAGATGGCCTATGATGAGGCACTGATGATCTAATGACAAGTTAAGATGGCCTATAATGAGGCAGTGATTATCTAATGTCAGGTTAAGATGGCCTATAATGAGGCAGTGATTATCTAATGTCAGGGTAAGATGGCCTATGATGAGGCATTGATGATCCAATGTCAGGTTAAGATGGCCAATAATGAGGCAGTGATTATCTAATGTCAGGGTAAGATGGCCTATGATGAGGCATTGATGATCTAATGTCAGGTTAAGATGGCCAATAATGAGGCAGTGATTATCTAATGTCAGGTTTAGATGGCCTATGATGAGGCACTGAAGGTTTTTGTTTTAGTTATGAGAAGTTCTCCTAACAGGAAGCAGCGTGAATATTGTATTTCATGTTTTCCACACAAATTTGAAGTGATCATATGCATGGTATGAATTAAGTATAAAGCTCAATTAAGGTGAAAACTTATAATCTACAGTTCATTTCACATAATCATATAAAGAAGTTAATATTAATCAAAACGCGGAACTGTAGGAATTTTAATCATATTTTAATGTATATATATATATATTATTTGTGAAATTTATTTAAATAGCTGTTCTGTATTTATTCTAGAAAATGTGTTTTTCTCATAATTACAAAGACAATATTTTCTGTGTCATAGATATGTCATTACTTAGGAATATATGATATGTTTTTAATGTCTAAAGATGTGATTCTAAGGAAACATATACACAACACAACGGTTTGTACATTAATATCTAGGTACTGTTATTTAATGTACCAATTAGCCATATTGAGATTTTTAAAAGTGTTTTTTTTCCCTTTAGTATCCATAAATTAAAAATATCTAAAGCATAATGATATTTCTAGACAACTTACAATAAAATGTTGTACTTTAAATGTTGGATCTGTCTGTGCTACTGTACCAGTCACTATTTGTGTAAACAAATTCATTAAAAACCTCTTTAATGTTTGAATGTTAATTACCTCAGAATGTTATCAGATAACCGTATATGTTTTAATAGCAGCACTCACCCTAATTGACAGAAGAGGATGGGTCAGGTCACTTAGTTACCCTTAGTTCAGACCTTGTTTCTGCATCAAACGACCCTAAAAACTCATTGTAGACATAATGATTTCATGGCTGTAAAAACATCGAAAATATGAGTTTCAATTTGCATGTCAACACAATAAATCTTCAGAGATTTGAAAAGTTTTATTGTTTTGCCCTCAAGTTTTATACTCTTATATAATAATAATAATTATATTTCAATTTCTACTAGGGCTAATTATATCAAAATACCAAATGTTGTCTGTTTCATTTGCCCATAAAATTGACCAGATTAATATTTAATATTAATTCTGCTGTAAAACTAGAAATATATACCCCTCTTGCATATTAGCCCAAGTTAGCACATTTAACACAGCACAAATGGGATATAAAGCTAGAAGTGTTGGAACCATAATGATGTAGGCAAATTCAACATGAGACAGTTTTATTTACCAGAGGGCAAAAAAATGATGGGACAAAATTGGTCATATTCACCGTTGTTAGAGTAAGATATCTAATAAACAGCCTTATCAACATTCAATATGTAGTTAGGGTATACTTGTGCCATGTTTCCCCTTTAAATAACACACTAGTGTTATCTATGACCGTAAACTTTATTCTTCTGGATGTGTGTACACAGATTACAGAATTACATGTATGATAAAATAAAATCTCACTTAATGTAATTTATAATACTTTGTGTTTGTATTTTTTGCCTGCATTTCATGAGTAGAATCCTTTAATAAGTTAGGATTTGAAATAGTGTAGTTGTTGGTGTTTAGCAAAGATATTTTGTTAGGAATGATTTGACTACCTCATTCAAGTTTAAGTCTTGTTGTTGACTCTAAAGTCTTAGCATAAGTCATATTTAATCAGTGATCTTAATGGGGAAAAGCAGAAATGCTACTATCAAGAAAGGGAAAGTTCAATACAGGAGAGTTGAAGTCCCCATGTTTTTCAGACAATTAATCATAAATACGGCGTCTCTGCTGATCGTATTTGAAAAGGTTGGGAAGCGGCGATTTCGTAGAGTCGATAGTGTCATTTATCTGAAGTTAAGAATGTATAGTAAATAATTAGAGATACGAAAAATATGGAAAGGCTACAAGCCAAACAAAATGACATTTTACTGTACCATATTGCCATTTTGTCACTTTGGATTCATCAGTGGTAATAAGGTCAAAGGAATAAATAGTATCCTGAAGTGTTCTGATGGACGGGTAGAATACAGCGATAAAGGAAAGGTGCCTAAAGTGTTCTGATGGACAGGTAGAATACAGCAATAAGAGAAAGGTGTTTATAGTGTTCTGATGGACAGGTAGAATATAGCAACAAAAGAAAGGTGTTTAAAGTGTCCTGATGGACAGGTTAAATACGGCGATAAAGGAAAGGTGTCTAAAGTGTTCTGATGGACAGGTAGAATACAGCAATGAGGGAAAGGTGTTTATAGTGTTCTGATGGACAGGTAGAATACAGCGATAAAGGAAAGGTGTTTATAGTGTTCTGATGGACAGGTAGAATATAGCAACAAAAGAAAGGTGTTTAAAGTGTCCTGATGGACAGGTTAAATACGGCGATAAAGGAAAGGTGTCTAAAGTGTTCTTATGGACAGGTAGAATACAGCAATGAGGGAAAGGTGTTTATAGTGTTCTGATGGACAGGTAGAATACAGCGATAAAGAAACGGTGTTTAAAGTGTCCTGATGGACAGGTTAAATACGGCGATAAAGGAAAGGTGTCTAAAGTGTTCTTATGGACAGGTAGAATACAGCAATGAGGGAAAGGTGTTTATAGTGTTCTGATGGACAGGTAGAATACAGCGATAAAGGAAAGGTGTCTAAAGTGTTCTGATGGACTGGTAGAATACAGCGATAAAGGAAATGTGTCTAAAGTGTTCTGATGGACAGGTAGAATACAGCGATAAAGAAAAGGTGTCTAAAGTGTTCAGATGGACAGGTATAATACAGCAATAAAGGAAAGGTGTTTATAGTGTTCTGATGGACAGGTAGAATACAACGATAAAGGAATGGTGTCTAAAGTGGTCCGATGGACAGGTAGAATACAGCGAAAAGGGAAATGTGCCTTAAGTGTTCTGATGGACAGGTAGAATACAGAGAAAAGGGAAAGGTGCTTAAAGTGTTCTGATGGACAGGTAGAATACAGCGATCAGGGAAAGGAGTCTAAAGTGTTCTGATGGACAGGTAGAATACAGCGATAGGGGAAAGGTTTCTAAAGTGTTCTGATTGACAGGTAGAATACAGCGATAAGGGAAAGGTTTCTAAAGTGTTCTGATGGATATTTGTGTGTAACGTCATCAATTGCTGTGATACATATGACGTCACATGTCGGTATGTGCGATATACATCGTCTTCCTCGATGTTTACTAACTTCATGGACTGATGTCATATACCTATAGCCTAATCAGCCAATCTGTGCCTATTTGTTACAATAAAAAAGAATTAAAATAGAAATGTTATCCAGAGAAAGTTTCATTTATCACTTCCATTGCAAATATTTAATTCTAATCCAAACATCTCGCGCAAGATACAAAAGTAGCATGCGTAATGCAAATACACTGAAACATAGAAAAGCTAATCAAGATCACTGAAAATATGGATACAATATTGACTTCATTTTTCACCAGCAACCCACACTGATCAATAGAGTGGAAATCATTCCAGGAATTTCTGACCACGAAGCAATGTTTGTTGAATCCAGTTTGAAACCAATAAGTGAAACTACCGCCTAGGAAAGTCTGTGTGATAAAGGTGATTATGACAGCATCAAGAAAGAACTAATAGCAGCATGGGAATACTTTAAAGATAGAAGTGCTGGCATGTCCATAGACGACCTGTGGAACTGCTTCAGATCAACAGTTTCTACCCAGAAGGACAAGAACACCCCAAGTAAGATGTTCAGTAGATCGAAGACCAGCAAGTCATAAATTGATGGGAAGATCAAAAGAAAAATCAGACAGACGAACAGAATTAGAACAAACACGAAAGTTCAAATACACAGAAATTAGTCCGACAATCCTAATGGAAAAATATTGAAAACGTGATAATGATAGGTAAAGAGGATGACAATCAGCCCAAACAAAAATCTTTCTGACGGTATATAAAGGCTCTAAGGAAAGATAACTCCGGCGTAGTCCCCCTGAAGGAAGACGTGAAACTGCATTCCAACGTAGCAAACAAGGCCTCAAAAATACGTGAAGATCTCGTCAAGGAAACATTACCTTTCCTTAAAATGCTTTTCAACAAATGCTTAAAGTTTTGGTCAGTACTAACAGATTGGAAGAGGGCAAATGATATACCAGTCTTTTAGAAGTAGGAGAGATATTTAAAGCTAGCAGCTACCGGACAGGATTCAGGAGCATAGTATTGCGTCATGAAACACCTCGACGAACGCAGTATATCCTGAATGATTGTCAGCACGGATCCAAGGCTAGGAGAAGCTGTGGGACCCAGCTCCCGACTCCCTGCCATGACCTTGCGAGCAACATCGGCTCTGGTCTGCAGACAGATCTCATTATCATGGATTTCTCTAAAGCGTTCGACCGTGTGACATACGGGGACCAACTCATTCCTGGTTAAGGAGCTTTCTAGAAGGATGAACTCTAAGGGTTATGGTAGAAGGAACAACATCAGAAGAAGCCCCAGTCGTCAGCGGAGTACCCTAGGTGACCTGTCTCGGACCTCTCCTTTTCCTCCTATTCATAAACGAGCCTCCTAACATCCTCACGTCTAAGGTCAGATTATTTGCAGATGACTAGTGTTTACAGCGTAATAAGAGGAAAACAAAACAACGACATACTGCAACAAGACTAAGCAGAACTGGCTGACTTGGAATGAAGTTCCATCCAGACAGGTGTAATGTCCTGATGACTACAAAGAACAGGAAGATCACAGAGGCCCATCTCAGTTCCTTGTATACCAGTACCAGCACGTATCTTGGGGTGGATCTCTCAGCAGACCTCACATGGAAACATCATATCGATAGCATATGTAAGAAGACAAACAGCATTCGTTGACTCCTGAGAAGAAAGATCTCCAACGAGGAATCACGACCCGTGCACATTCCACACCTATTCGTCCCAACCTGGAGTACAGCTCATCTGTATGGAATCCCCGCACGAAGAACCCGATTGACCAGCTGGAAATGGTTCAAAGGAGGGCGGCTCGTTACACTACAAACACATACCGTAACACCAGCAGTGTATCTGACACGATACAGTCCTGACAATGGGAATCACTGCAATCAAGACGCCTCAAGATTCAGTTTACAACCATTTACAAAATTGCCCATGATTTATTAGACATCCTAGCCAAGGACTACCTGAAAGCCCAATCATCTTCCACCCGACGAAACCACTCCTTTAAATATTGCTGTCTCTCTTCCTCTTAAAACATGTTTAGGTATAGCCTCTTCCCATCATTTATTCCTAACTTGAATTCTCTCCCAGCTGCTATGTCTGAGGCCGCTGACTTGGTATATTTCAAGCAGGGGCTGTCTTCTCTTGCTTTTTATAGAACAGTCAAAGCTGACTTTTTATTCGACCAATGGCGAGAGCAGCTTTGCCGGTTAGGGCTTGTCCCCAGAGGCCGCTACGGTAGCCGGACTGTTCGGGCTCTTGACTTATAGAAACACACACTATATATATATATATAAACATACACTTTTTTTATATCATTCTCCATTTTTTTTTTAAAGTCAGATGAAACGCTGCGTAACACTGTGTAATATTCAACTAATCGACAAAACAGTGAAAGATGTAGTGATATGGTATGCCTAGCTAATCTGTCTACGTACCGCGTTTGCAAAGTAACGGCACTTTGCGTTGGTTAATAACCATGTATTAGTGGACGATAGACCAGGTGGTTCCATTTGTCGAATGAGAGTATACGTACCTGCATTTGATTTTGTATGTATTGGAAGATTTGCTAACGGGAAAAAATCTCCTTAAAACCTGTCAAGCTGAACTTACCGCGAAGGTGACTTGAAATAGGGTTTGTAGAGCTGTCAAATGCTGATTTCACCATTTGACGAGCGGTGTCGATAGATTGGTGGATTTGATGGATTGAAATACACATCTGGCATAAAGTATGCTTTCAGTGACAAAAATTATAAAAACGCTCAGTCTGTTGTGAAATGAAGACATACAGGCACCACGTAACAAATGTTAGCGTTCGCGAGCAAAAGAACAGTTTAATTCAAATGATTAGATTATCTATGTCATCGTGCTTACCAAATGCGTATGGACACTGAGGTAGACACGAAAAAGACTTTCGTTACATTTTACTTGGTAAAATAGATATGATTAACGTAGGTTTGTACATTAAAGGGGAATACATAACTCGGGATTCGAAAATGTTGGAGAAATAATCAACACAGGCAGCAAACGACCTTCGATAATTATTTGTTTCTACGTTTTCTCATCCTTTAGCAACAGCTAAAAATAATTCAAACAATATAGCAATCGATCCTGTGACCTTTATGAAGAGTAAAGTGTATGCGACCCGTTATTCCTGATGGGAATCTGCGTCATTGGAACCGCTGAGTTATAGCTATAGCTTGGCTCCACTCTCACATTACCGGGAATAATGCGCGATACTGTGATCAGGTCTAATCCTACTTTATAATGAGGATGTAACCTTTATTCTCGGTGATGACGTAGACTCGGGGTCAGGCTACATAGCCACACGAATCCATGTTACATCATTCTAGCAGGTTATCAACTATACACGGCTTTCACACAAATCTAGACTGAGGTTATTCTAGGACATGTGAAGGTTACCAACGCAACAAATTTTAATCGGTAATCAACTATATACACGTCTTTCACACGAATCCATACTCGGGTAAATCTATTTCTAAACATTGTCTTCGCGTTGGTAAGTATGTGCAATATTGTTATATATGTACCGAAATGACTCGATTCAGCTACGCTTTGTTTAATACTTGGTCATAGATGTGCGAGAGTCTATGAGCCCTCGCAATTTCGATTTAAAACTGGCCCACTGCGGCGTAACCAGATGGCTTCCTTTGTCAGCCGCTTGAACAGATTGCTCTCTCTGTCCAAAACTTTGGAGCTAGCTATCCCAGTCAATCCCATGATTTTTCTGTGTGAAATGGTCTGTAATTGCCGATTTATTTATCTGGGACTCCGACTGCTTCCTTTCTGATCGGGTGAATTTCTTTCCTTCTTGGGTTTCCGTATCTTTCCGGTGACCCAAAATCGCCTTCCAGTCCCTCCGATCTACGATGCGTCGCAGTTTTTGCATCCGATTTTGTATACACGTTCCTTAATGTGTTCTATCCTTAGGGTGAACTAGGATATGGCTGCTGCTATGCCATGACCGATCTAATAAGAAGAGCTATAACGAATAGAGAGAAAACGTTACTCGCTAAGGGTATGAGCTATGCCATTGTTCTAGATAACATCCCAGTTGATGATATAGCCACATAACAGGTATGTAAGAAACTAAGCTATGCTGAGGCTGATCAACTGAGCTACCAGGTGATGGGGGGAGGGGGTTGAAATCCACGAAATTACCAACAAGAAATATGACAAAAGAAGAACGGGTCGCACTCCAAACATTAGGCAGAGACAAATCCATTACGAAATTACCAGCTGACAATAGTTCATAGCCTTAGCGAGTAACGTTTTCGCGCTATTGGTGAGCTCCTTATTAGAGATATCGAAAATGAATCTAGTTCTGCATGCGTTCGTTAGCCTTTTGCCAGGCGTAGTCTTCCACAGAATCCTCAAAGTATCAAGTAGTGTCTCGCGATACGTTGGACCCTTCACGAGAAGCTCTCGGAGCTGTGTATTATGGATAACATTTAGATCGCCAGGTCCTACATGTCAAGCTGGACTATAATTATAAGGGAACGTGGAGTAAGAAAATGCTGAAGGTGTCATTATAATAGCATCTAGTCATGTGAACGAGAAACAATGACGTAGAAACAATGAGCCATATCGGGGAGCTAGACGTACTACGTTTATGGGACTAGATACAAAGGGGTGGCAACACCATGTTTCTCATGATTTAACACGCTTCTTCAGGTGACAAAACAGCAACAGGGACGGGTTAGACACTTACATTTGTCAGATAAAGCAACAGGGACGGGTTAGACGACTTATATTTGTCAGATAAAGGAACAGGGACGGGTTAGACGACTTACATTTGTCAGATACAGCAACAGGGACGGGTTAGACGACTTACATTTGTCTGATAAAGCAACAGGAACGGGTTAGACGAATTACATTCGTCAGATAAAGCAACAGGGACGGGGTAGACGACTTACATTTGTCAGATAAAGCAACAGGAACCGGTTAGACGACTTACATTTGTCAGATAAAGCAACAGGGGCGGGTTAGACGACTTATATTTGTCAGATAAAGCAACAGGGACGGGTTAGAAGACTTACATTTGTCAGATAAAGCAACAGGGACGGGTTAGACGACTTACATTTGTCAGATAAAGCAACAGGAACGGGTTAGACGAATTACATTCGTCAGATAAAGCAACAGGGACGGGTTAGACGACTAACATTTGTCAGATAAAGCAACAGGGACGGGTTAGACGACTTACATTTGTCAGATAAAGCAAGACGCACTGAAAACGTCAGGCATAACCCAGGAAGTCGTGGAAAAAACAACAAAGTATAAGTTTGGGATGATCATCACATTTATTTTGATAAACAATATCAAACAAATAATTGTTTTCTGTACATAACATGTACTAACACTGTAATATTATTGTTATATAGAGATGGTGTGTAAACACGCTTTAGATAAGAACTTCATGTACAATGTTCATATATAATGCCGCGGTCAAACACTAAAGACGCTTCATATAGGCCCCATACATAATGTGACGGATGTACAACGTAGCCCCTCATATACATTGTAAATATCAATACATTGTATCAAGACGTATATACATACATGTATCAATACAACGGACGTGCAATGTAGACGCCTCTCAAAAGTTTATATATTTATATAACGAAGGATATAAAATCTTAAACAAATTCGATGTTGTTTGAAGGCAACCATTGAGCCCTTTTCCCTTCCAATGAAGTAGTCAGGTTATTTGTAAGGCTGTCCTCGTTGCTATTACAAGAGTTGAGGGTTAATGATTTAAAGCTGAATTTGAGTGTTAAATATAATATATCGATAAATATAGCTTCAGGATTATTGCAAAAAAGAAATCATCAATTTAAAACACATCATATATCTTGTACAACTCAAATTTAAAGGTATTTTCGCTGATCGTATCTCATAATACTAATTCTTATTAGATATAAAAGTAATTAATATAGAAATATGTACCAGCCATTACAGTGCCTGTTTTTAAAACACTGGCGTATTTTGTCCATAAATATCTCGAAATGTCCCTTTTAAAAATTTGATGTACACATGAAATGAATGAAGAACGATAGATTGTCTAATGGAGGGGTGAGTGAACCAGAGGCAGGATGATGACCTCAATATAGACGTTATACAATAGTGCTGATGTTAACACTACACTAACTAAACACCATAACCAACTAATATACCCACATCATCATATACTGACTGACAACTATGATGAAAACTGCAAAACTTTGAATCTTTATCTGCAAGGTTGTGTTTACAAATCGAAACTATCCAACATTTATCTGACACCTTTATATTCCCATAATGTATACCCTAACATCTGGGCACATGTACAGTAACCTAACGTGTGTACTGTAACCTAACATCTGGGCACATGTACAGTAACCTAACATGTGTACAGTTACCAAATGGGTGTACAGTGACCAAATGTGTGTACAGTAACCTAACCTTTGTACAGTAACCAAATGTGTGTACATTACCCGAACCTGTGTACAGAAACCAAATGTGTGTACAGTAACCAAATCTGTGTACAGTAACCAAATGTGTGTACATTAACCAAATGTGTGTACAGTAACCAAATGCGGGTACAGTAACCTAACATGTGTACAGTTACCAAACGGGTGTACAGTGACCAAATGTGTGTACAGTAACCTAACCTTTGTACAGTAACCAAATGTGTGTACATTACCCGAACCTGTGTACAGAAACCAAATGTGTGTACAGTAACCAAATGTGGGTACATTAACCAAATGTGTGTACAGTAACCAAATGCGGGTACAGTAACCTAACATGTGTACAGTTACAAAATGTGTGTACAGTAACCTAATGTGTGTACAGTAAGCTATCGTGTGTACAGTACCCTAACATGTGTACAGTAACCTAACATCTGGGCATATGTACAGTAACCTAACGTGTGTACAGTTACCAAATGTGTGTACAGTGACCAAATGTGTGTACAGTAACCTAACCTTTGTACAGTAACCAAATGTGTGTACATTAACCAAATGTGTGTACAGTAACCAAAGGTGTGTACAGTTACCTAACGTGTGTACAGTAACCTAACGCGTGTACAGTAACCTAACGTGTGTACAGTTACCAAATGTGTGTACACTAACCAAACTTGTGTACAGTAACCAAATGTTTGTACAGTAACCAAATGTGTGTACATTAACCAAATGTGTGTACAGTAACCAAAGGTGTGTACAGTTACCTAACGTGTGTACAGTAACCTAACAGCTGGGCACATGTACAGTAACCTAACGTGGGTACAGTAACCTAACATCTGGGCACATATACAGTAACCTAACGTGTGTACATTAACCTAACATGTGTACATTAACCTAACCTGTGTACAGTAACCAAATCTGTGTACAGTAACCAAATGTGTGTACAGAAACCTAACCTGTGTACAGTAACCAAATTTGTGTACAGTAACCAAATGTGTGTACATTAACCTAACCTGTGTACAGTAACATAACGTGTGTACAGTAACTTAACGTGGGTACAGTAACCAAAAGTGTGTACAGTTACCTTAACATGTGTACAGTAACCAAATGTGTGTACATTAACCAAATGTGTGTACAGTAACCAAAGGTGTGTACAGTAACCAAATGTGTGTACTGTAACCTAACCTGTGTACAGTAACCAAGTGTGTGTACAGTAACCAAATGTGTGTAGAGTAACCTAACCTGTGTACAGTAACCAAGTGTGTGTACAGTAACCAAATGTGTGTATAGTAACCTAACATGTGTACAGTAACCAAATGTGTGTACATTACCCGAACCTGTGTACAGAAACCAAATGTGTGTACAGTAACCTAACATGTGTACAGTAACTTAACGTGTGTACAGTAACTTAACATGTGTACAGCAACTTAACCTGTGTAGAGTAACCAAATGTATGTACAGTAACCAAATGTGTGTACAGTTACCAAATGTGTGTACACTAACCAAACTTGTGTACAGTAACCAAATGTTTGTACAGTAACCTAACCTGTGTACAGTACCCAAATGTGTGTACAGTAACCTAACCTGTGTACACTAACCAAATGTGTGTACAGTAACCAAAGGTGTGTACAGTAACCAAATGTGTGTACTGTAACCTAACCTGTGTACAGTAACCAAGTGTGTGTACAGTAACCAAATGTGTGTACTGTAACCTAACCTGTGTACAGTAACCAAGTGTGTGTACAGTAACCAAATGTGTGTACTGTAACCTAACCTGTGTACAGTAACCAAGTGTGTGTACAGTAACCAAATGTGTGTAGAGTAACCTAACCTGTGTACAGTAACCAAGTGTGTGTACAGTAACCAAATGTGTGTACAGAAACCTAACCTGTGTACAGTAACCAAATGCGTGTACAGTAACCTAACCTGTGTACAGTAGCCAAATGTGTGTACAGGAACCAAATGTGTGTACAGTAACCTAACCTGTATACAGTAACCAAATGTGTGTACAGTAACTTAACGTGTGTACAGTTACCAAAATGTGTGTACAGTAACCAAATGTGTCTACAGTAACCTAACCTGTGTACAGTAAACAAATGTGTGTACAGTAACCAAATGTGTGAACAGTAACATAACCTGTGTACAGTAACCAAATG
The DNA here is from genome assembly GCF_002113885.1 of Mizuhopecten yessoensis. Taxonomy (NCBI): domain Eukaryota; kingdom Metazoa; phylum Mollusca; class Bivalvia; order Pectinida; family Pectinidae; genus Mizuhopecten; species Mizuhopecten yessoensis. The sequence goes on from NW_018407994.1 coordinate 917,104, forward strand.
TGTTTCCAGTAACCAAATGTGTGTACAGTAACCTGACCTGTGTACAGTAACCAAATGTGTGTGCAGTAACCAAATGTGTGTACAGTAACCGAACCTGTGTACAGTAACATAACGTGTGTACAGTAACTTAACGTGGGTACAGTAACCAAAAGTGTGTACAGTTACCAAATGCATGAACAGAAACCTAACGTGTGTACAGTAACCTAACATCTGGGCGCATGTACAGTAACCTAACGTGTGTACAGCAACCTAACATGTGTACAGTAACCTAACCTGTGTACAATAACCAAATGTGTGTTCAGTAACCAAATGTGTGTACAGTAACCAAATGCGGGTACAGTAACCTAACATGTGTACAGTTACAAAATGTGTGTACAGTAACCTAATGTGTGTACAGTAAGCTATCGTGTGTACAGTACCCTAACATGTGTACAGTAACCTAACATGTGTACAGTAACATAACCTGTGTAGAGTAACCAAATGTGTGTACAGTAACCAAAGGTGTGTACAGTTACCTAACGTGTGTACAGTAACCTAACGTCTGGGCACATGTACAGTAACCTAACGTGGGTACAGTAACCTAACATCTGGGCACATGTACAGTAACCTAATGTGTGTACAGTAACCAAATGTGTGAACAGTAACATAACCTGTGTACAGTAACCTAACATGTGTACAGTTACCAAATGTGTGTACAGTAACCTAATGTGTGTACAGTAACCTAACGTGTGTACAGTAACCAAAAGTGTGTACAGTAAACAAAAGTGTGTACAGTAACCTTATGTGTGTACAGTTACCGAACCTGTGTACAGTAACCAAAAGTGCGTACAGTAACCAAAAGTGTGTACAGTTACCAAAATGTGCATACAGTTACCAAACGTGTTTACAGTTACCGAACCTGTGAACAGTAACCAAATGTGTGTAGTTAATAAACATGTGAACAGTAACCAAAAGTGTGTACAGTTACCAAATGCATGAACAGAAACCTAACGTGTGTACAGTAACCAAAAGTGTGAACAGTAACCTTATGTGTGTACAGTTACCAAAATGTGTGTACAGTAACCAAATGTGGGTACAGTAACCTAACATGTGTACAGTAACCAAAAGTGTGAACAGTAACCTTATGAGTGTACAGTTACCAAAATGTGCGTACAGTTACCAAACGTGTTTACAGTTACCGAACCTGTGAACAGTAACCAAATGTGTGTACAGTTACCAAATGCATGAACAGTAACCTAACGTGTGTACAGTAACCAAAAGTGTGAACAGTAACCTTATGTGTGTACAGTTACCAAAATGTGCGTACAGTTACCAAACGTGTTTACAGTTACCGAACCTGTGAACAGTAACCAAATGTGTGTAGTTACCAAACCTGTGAACAGTAACCAAAAGTGTGTACAGTTACCAAATGCATGAACAGTAACCAAACATGTGAACAGTAACCAAATGTATGTACAGTAACCAAAAGTATTTAAAGGTAAAAAGGTAACTAATCCATGTTATAGGTAATCAAACATATTGACAGGTAACCAAATGAATGTACCGGAAACAAAATAAGTGAACAGGTAACCTAGCATTTGTAATTGGTAACCAGACATATGTACAAGTAACCAAACGTGGTTCAAGTACCAAAGTTTCTGTACAGGTTACCAAAAATCTTGACAGGTAACAGAAAATGAGCTAGTAACCACATACATTCACAGGTAACAAAACTTGTACAAGTAATTTACTGTGTTAAAGGTAATTAAACATGCATGCAGGTAACCAAACGTGTGTACAGGTATTCAGGTTAACAAATGTGATCTAGTAACCAAAGGTGTTCAGGTAACCAACATATATTTACAGGTTACAAAATGTGTGTATAGGTAACTATCCAATGCACATGTGCTAAGGTAACCAGATGTTATTCAGTAAAAAATGTGTGTACAGCTTATTCCAAACATATGCACAGGTAACCATACAAAAAGGTGGGAGTTATTTGTTGGTCATTTTCAATCGTTCACATCATCATGTCTTGCTGTCAGCTTTCCTAGCTTTAGCTTTCTAAGCACAGGAGCCTCTTCCTGGCTCTGTAATAAGCACGGGAGCCTCTTCCTGATTCTGTAATAAGCCCTAAGTGCAGGGGCCTCTTCCTGACTCTGTAATAAGCCCTAAGAACAGGGGCCTATTCCTGACTCTGTAATAAGCCCTAAGAGCAGGGGCCTATTCCGGACTCTGTAATAAGCCCTAAGCACAGGGGCCTCTTCCTGACTCTGTAGTTAGCCCAGGGGCCTCCTGTTTTCTCCTTTATGTAAGCCTAAGAACCTACTTCTTAGTTGTTTAAAGTGGATACTGGACCTAACACTCAACAGGACTTCTTAATAGGAACAATGAAGTGGGCATATTACTATAAAAACAATATACATTGTCTTCTGATGTTTGTTGATAAGGTAGGAATGGTGAAATGATCATACTTGTCACAAATATCTATGTGAACATATCTGAAAACCACTTTTAAACTTATTATAATATTGTATTATACAATAATTTTCCTGAGTTTGCTAACATAATGATATTTACATATTTACATTATAGGCTTTCTGGAAAACCAATTGAACATATTCTTAAGAATTTCAAGATACACATAACAAGTTGTTTACATATCCTGTTAACAAAGATGTAACAATACCAATACACATAATAAATGCACTCAATCAAAACAGTAATGTTCTGACCCAAAGATCAGGACCAACAATTTTATATATTGAACACCAGGGTTCAGGAAAGATCACATTGCCAAGCAATTTATCGCTAGCAGTTTAAACAGGATTAGGCTAATCCAAGACCAGATCATTGTGTCTTGCTCTGATAGATATATATATATTGGAGTGTCCCAGTATATATACACAAACAGTATCCCTACTTAGTATCCGAGTATATATACACAAACAGTATATCTACTTAGTGTCCCAGTAGATACACACAAAGTATCTCTACTGAGGGTCCCAGTAGATACACACAAACTCTATCTACTGAGGGTCCCAGTAGATACACACAAACTCTATCTACAGAGGGTCCCAGTAGATACACACAATCAGTATATCTACTGAGGGTCCCAGTAGATACACACAAACTCTATCTACTGAGGGTCCCAGTAGATACACACAATCAGTATCTCTACTGAGGGTTCCAGTAGATGTACACAAACCATATCTCTATTTGACCTCTCAGTGCACATTTCCTATCATCTAAAAACATAGCTGCATCTGATGAAAATTTATATTATATAATTATGAAACAAAATATTCCTGGTCAGAGGACAATTAAGGAAATGATACAATCAGTGTCAATAAGCGTTTTTTTATGAATTATGTATAATGTGTATATAATAGATCAGGCTGTTTGAAAATGATCGCTGAAAAACTGTAATTTGCTTGTATTGGTCTTAAACATGTCATGTGACCATCAAAATAGACTTAATTAACAAATATTTAATTTAGATTCTGAGGTAGGTAAGTATTAAGGTGGGTTGATCTGACAGATTTTAGTGCATTGTTCATTTCATACTAGCATCAATGGAGACCAGTGTGTTTGGACAAGCCTGTCTACTGAAGAGCATGCTAACGACTGGAGGGCACCAGCTGCCTTACTCATACCTCAGAATGTAGACAAAATACAAATCAAAATATAATAAAAAAGCATCACTTTGTACAGGGTTATAAATTGTATAATCAGTGAAAAAGGAATGAAGAAGTGAAGATGAAAATAATATAAGAAAAAAAAATAAACAGGAAAGAAAATTTGATAGTTGCCCTATGTGTATAGTCGTCTGCAAGCAATAGCCAACACTAACTTATGCTCAATTTACATCCTAAAAGGTATTAGGACAGGAAGTCCCGATATAATACACTTGTATGATCATTTACAATGAAATCTTAGTACATCAACACAGGTGAGGGATAAATTTGTATGTCCATCATGTCATGTACAGAGGATGGCAACAAACAGTGCTATAGTTTGATTGGCTAAAAACTTGGTGTCTTATTAGATCTAAATAAAACAAAATGTAACTGAAAGAACAATAAGTATGGATTTTACTGAAGCCATTTCATGAAGAAATCTTTTCATTAAATATTGCATTTCACTAATTGATAATTATTCAAACTAGAGTTGGTAAATTTGAATATGTTTGTTTCTAAATTTCTGTAATGTATGCTGATCAAAACTAACATTCAGGGGAACTCTTACAAACTACAATTCAAAATACAGTATATTCAAAAGAATAATGTTTAAAATCACATTTTAATATTACCATCCAATCTTTAACTATTATTTTTACTTTATGAATTTAAAGAAAACAATAGTATATATATGTTTAACAGCATCCTGATACCAACTGAATTACACTGTACAAAGGATGACCAGGTACTCATCCTCACTTCTTACAAAAATACTTGATCATTTAACACTCTGCGTCATCTCGACTCTATAAACAGGTGACCCCCCCCCCCCCCCCCCCCCCCCCCCCCCCCCCCCCCNAAGGAGATCACAAGTCTCTCCTAACTTCTATATTTAATTCTCCCACCACTGAGTGGTGACAATAATGCTGCCATATTTCAACTCCTTATATTAACTTTTGTGTCATGGTAGCTAGGACTCCTGAATGGAGACCTTAATATTGTGCTGAATATCTTCTGAATGTTGACTTTCATGTCACAGTAACCAAGACTCATGAACAGTTACTTTTATATCGCTGTGGACTACTGAACAGTGACTTTCATGTTGCAATACCCACAACTTCGGACTCTCGTACCAAGGTAAATAATACAACAATTTGTAAATAGTGGCTTTTAAAAGCAGAAACTATTTTCAAAACCTTCCCTGTTTTTAACTTATTTATAGCCCTGCTGTTTTCCAATCCTATACTCAACCCCTCAAGGTCAGTGATTTCACACCCGAACCCTCTTTACAAACAACTTATTCCAGGTCTATACTCTCATATTTGGAAAGACTCCTCTTCAGATTTACGTTTTCTTTCTTTATTTTCTCAAGTTGTTTTTTCATTGTCTCATTTTCTGATTCCAAAAAGGATGCCCTCATTGCGATCTGGTTTTCTTTGATGCGCCGGGCATCTCTGGAGCGCTTAGCAGCAACATTGTTCTTCTTACGGCGATTCCAGTATTTGTCATCTTTGCTATCTTCAGGAACAAAAATCTACAAAATAATTGTCACAATATACAATAATGATAATTATGTGGTTGATTCAGCTGATTGTCATATCTTTATTAAAAGATCACAACACACCATTTAAAATATTGATAAAACCAGTGGCCCTATAGTCTATAAAGTCCAGCAGCCCTATAAACTCCATTACAGAATATACCAGGAAATAGAGATACAGAAAGAATGTTTACGAGTGGTATTCCATAGGTCATATGTAAACATGGGTCCTGAGGGCTTGTATCATTTACCCGGATCTTCAAGTTATCATGGCAAAATGTTTCGATTGAAAGTATTATATTCACTTTTCCCATAATACAGCATTCAATTCCATGGTCATCAGTGATTTTTGTAAAAGAAACATAATAGATGAATCCTGAACAGGTTTTTTTCCAAAACTTGTATGAGTTCCATTAGTAAGGTAAGGTATATAATGGGTTCTCAAAGAGTTCCGCCAAAATTTGATTGCCACACACATATGTGTGCTTCATAGCAAATTTGGTTGAAATAAAATCAACTGTTCAACAGGCTTCTCCGTTTGAACCCCCCCCCCCCCCTCCCCAATCCCAAGGTGACAGCAAGACCCTATGGCAATTATGGTGGCATGAATGTTTTTCTCTTCGCTTTCTCTTATATAATAGCACAGGAAACAATTTAAAATCAATTTTCTCACTTCTGCTTATTACATCAGACAATTGTTAAATAAGATTAGTGTTGACTGTCTTTAGTGAAACATGATGCCTACCTTGCGAGACTTTTTAATTATTGGCTGTGGTTTCAACTCTTCCACAGTGAACCTCCGTCTCTTTGGGTCGAAATTATGTCCTGTTTGTGATAAAAAGAAACTGTTATTTTCATATTCTAAATCAAATAAATAATTTATGAATAACATTAAGACTTCCTGTACAACTTGACCATCCTGAAATCTGGCTAAGTAATCTTTACCAAGTTTCTTTTGACACATGTACAGAGCTAAGAATGAACACAGATGGAGACCTAGCTTTTAAACCTTTTATCTGATCTGAACGGAGGAAACTGAAAAATATGCTTTCAAATATTTATTTTTTTGTAATTTAATACCTGGTGACTTAAATTTTACTGATGTATATATTTTCAAAGAGAAACTCAAAAATTGATTGATTTACACTGTAAACTCAGACATTTGTTTGTACATGTACACTAGTACTGTACCTGGTATGGTCGCTAGAGCTAGGTCTTGATCATCCACCTCGAAGGCCACAGGAACATGGCCTGGACTTAATGACCCGGTACTGCTACTGGGAGAGAGTACCGGGGAACTCATCACATCATCTGTAGGTGTAACATGATCTAAAACAAAAACCATGACAACTTGATTGACATCTCGACAGGAGATAAATGTGTAGGGTTGCTGGTTTTTGTTCTCAGATATCTGTCTGAGTCATATCCATTTTAATCATGGACTTTTGAATTGTAAGTGATCATTATTTCATCAAATAACTAAAATGAAAGAAGCAAGAAACAGTGAAAGCTTTAGAAGTTTTAGACCAATGAAGCAGAGAAATGTAACTGAAGAGATATCGAAGCACCTGTAGTTTAGAGGGCACCAATAAAACAGTGAGTGATTTATTTAGTCTTATTATAAACAACATGTTGGAAATAAAGAATTGTTTTTTGAGATTTAAGAAATGAACACATTATGTAAATAAGTTCAGAATAAACAGCCATGGGTCATTATGTATAGATACTTAAGTATACAGAAATTCCTCTGTATGAAGGCCATGTCAGGTGATCCTACCCAGTCATAATGGAGTACTCAATCTGTATATACTGATATAGGGTCTTTATTAAGTAATCCCTCATCGTAGCAAAATCATTAAATTAGCAACTCTTTGCAATTACTTAATTTGGATGACATTGCATATATCTGAGCTTAGAATATTATGTTAATTACCAATGGTAAGCAGGGACCGCACAGTTGGATTGGGCACTTCTTCGGGCGATTCAGGTTCTTTATTGAATAACTCCTTGATGGCATCGCCCGGAGGTGACTGGGGACCACTAATCATGGGGTTAGTCCTGGCTATAGGGGAGGACGGCGGACTGTTTATCAGGGCTGCAGGGGATTTCTGGGACTGGTCAGATTCTCCACCAATTGAGTTATCATTCAGGTCCGATGGAATGCCGTTTTCTGATAAAAATTCATCCAAGTCCATGTATTCCAACTGGAAATTCTCGTCCTGCAAGCTGCTGCTGCTCCATAAGTTAGGGCCAAGAAATGCTGAGGTTGGGTCGAATGAGCCATTGCCGCTTTTATCATTCTTGTGACTCTGATCTGTAAAGATAAATAATGACAATGAATTGAAAATTATATATCTATGAAATTTTCATCGTCCAATTTTGATATATTTAAGCTTAAGGTTGATTAGGAATTTGACAACGTTTAAAAGCATAAGGGTTTTGGACTGAGAATGGTACTAGTATGTTGGAAATACCAAAGACGCAGAATGAAAGAATTTTCAAATCAAACTTTATCAATGATTATATACTTGTCTAGATCAGACCTATCTTGATAGTGCATTAATGAATCAGTTTTACCTGTTTAAGTTGGAGCTGTTGGAGCTGTATGTGTGTGTGTGTGTGTCATCAATGTCCAATATTCTGGTGTTTTTGTTATGGAAGGGCAATCAGAAGGGTAAAGAAGGCAATACAAAAAATGTGCGAATTCATTTTTAATACTGTATGTGCAAATTCATTTAAACAAAATTATTTTACATTGGCATTGTGTTTGAGTGGTAGAGGTAACCCATTAATTACATTATTTATCATTTCATAGTGATTGTGTTGACTAGCTTTGTTACTGAGAGTAATAAGTACAAATTGTGATAGTGCAGTATTTGGGCAGTAGCTTCAGGTTATAATGTTAACTATTGTTGGAGACCTGTCGGTGTAACTCTGATCATCAACCCACTGTCCTCCAATCAGCTCTATTCACCTCCCTACCTGTAAATCTTACCAGGAGTGATGACATAACATGCCTTGGGCTTTGACACCAGGTGTACATGTGATCTGGGGACCATTTAATTTGTGATCTGGGGACGAATACCACTACTTATGCACTAATGTAACACAAAAAATATTTCTCTTTTTAAATTTGGTGATATTTATATTATTTTAAGATAAATTATTGCCTTTTGGCGTTGCAGAAGTCTAAATTAATTTGGACATCAATAGGCTAGAATAACTTATGGATAGATGTTATAAGTATTGTTCTCTCAAAACGCGATGACACTTGTTCTTTTGTATTTTATTGCATTTTGGAGTCTCATAAGTCATAATTTACTTTGACAACAATGTATATTGAAATAACTTAAAACTATATGATATAATAAGCCGACAAATATCTGGTGAAACTTATTCCAAGGTTTATATAATATTGCCTTTTCAAGTAACATAAGTCAAACTAGCTTTGACAGGAATGTGTTAAAAGGTATAATAAGCTAAAATAAGCTGACAAACATTGAGCTTTTTAAAATTGACAACTGTTTTTAATGTATATTTTAGTGTATCATAAGTTGATTAACTTTGGCTGGATATTGATGTAATTTTGTGTACATTTTATCTGTTTTATATGTAGATCAATATGCGACACTTGAATAAAATAATTTATTATTTATTATTATTATCATTTTCATAATGTATCTGTTGTAGCTCTTAGACAACTTTATATACCAAATTATTATCATGTCAACCCAACTTATATCAAAATGAAAGGAATATTAATGTACTCAATTATAATGTAACACGGTACTCTTAACTAAAGTTAGTAAATTTATACAAAGAGTAATGAAGCTTCTTAATATCTAAATTTATGAGTTAGCTAAAAGAATTATTGAAATGGGTTGACTTGTTATTGTATAAATTGTATCATGTGTCATGTTATGTGTGTACTATGTCCATCAATGTATATACTAAGTAATATGTGACCTCTTGTTATATGCACGTATACGTGTGGCGTGAGTGTAAAATAAAATTTGACAAAAATCAAGTCAGCCTAAATCTTCAGGTGACATGTCTAAATCTCCAGGTGACATGTCTAAATCTCCAGGTGACAGGTCTAAATCTCCAGGTGACAGGTCTAAATCTCCAAGTGACAACATTTTGAATTGTCCTGGTTGGTAGTTTGTTGCAGGAATTACAACATTTTTCATGAAAAGGATCTTAATTCCTAAAGATGAATTTACCTAGGTGTAAAACTTACTTGTTTGAAGATTAACTAAAGTACAGATATTATTAATATTTTTTATTCAATTTTGATTGAACGTTCATTGTTCTGTAACAGGAAAGAGAATAGTGTGCTTCCACCGGGGATCGAACCCTCGATCTCCAGGTTCCTAGTTAGACGCTCTACCACTGAGCTAAAGGGAAATTCCCTCTATCTTGAAGCTTGAAGTCGACCTTAATCCGATGTACAATTGAACCCTGCCACACTACTCCCCCCTTTTAAAATGTGTTCGCCCTCGATCACCACAACCCAGGTTCTAACTCCCTGTCACCACAGTGAGGGCCACGGACACCATTTGTAACAGGAAAGAGAAAAGTGTGCTTCCACCGGGGATCGAACCCTCGATCTCCAGGTTCCTAGTCGGACGCTCTACCACTGGGCTAAAGGGAAATTCCCTCTAGCATGAAGCTAGAAGGCGACCTTAATCCTGTGTACAATTGAACCTTGCCACAGTTCTATTATAAGGTATATCCGTGATATATTTAACAGAACATCAGCTATTCACACCAGGTTCTGATTATGGTATCCTTGTTACCGGTATTTAGATTGTCATATATATAATTATTAGTGATTTCACTTGCATGTGATAAAATATCATTTAAACATAGTTTAAACATACAGTATATTGATATTTAAACATACAGTGTATTTATATTTAAACATAGTGTATTTATATTTAAACATACATTGTATTTATATTTAAACATACAGTGTATTTATAAGCTTTCATCTACTTATTAACACACAAGCAAGCAAGCAAAAAAAGCAAACAGTTTCCCAATAGTCATAATTTTATTATTTCCTTTATTACTTCTGCTTCTATTATTCCTTACTTCTAACATCTAAGAAAATAATGAGCGCTCAACAAAATATCCTACACTGCATGTTACGAGCGCGGACAAATATTACCACTAGAAGCTTACAGTAGAAGGAGTACGACAGTTCCCTTATACTTAACATGTAAATCAGCACTCATTATATTGTACATAGTACGCGTGACATCGTGTTGGTTTAAGTACGCTCGGCCTTGTTTACTCTGACTGCCAAACACTGGCTCGGTGACCTGTGCTGAGAAGTCCTTACTTTTCAGTACACATGTACCGACCTTGGTGCCCATGTACTGGACAACGAATGACCTTCACCTGTTGACGTCGTACATCAGTGGGTGATAATGTAGGTCGTATGCATTCAAACATTTATTAACTATGATAAATAATTAAAAAATTAACAATTTTCTCAAATGCACCAAAATATTTCCAACTTAGGCGGTTCCCGGATGGAAAACACTCAGCTGATGCAATTCGCTGCCGAGGTAGCCACGGGCTTATGAAAACATCAACAAACCTACAAAAGCAAAAATTAACAAAATCGCATAGATAGAACGTGGTCTTACCTTTCAGGTTCGGTGCTGTTTGTAGTTTAGGATTCTCCAATAACTCCTTCAATGTAATCCCCTGCTGACCAATTCCAAAGAACGACATCTTGCTCGCTGAAAATAAACAACCAACACTGTCAGTATAAAATGCGAGTGATATAAATAGAACTAAAGGAAAAAACAACCAATCAAAGCAGAGGATACTACCGCTGAAGTGTTGGGTCACGTTGCAAGGCACGAGATCTTGATCGAATCCAAACATGGGTCAAGATTGACCGCTGTCCACTTTGATGTACTATATATACACACGTAAATTTAATCTATACACACACACATGCTCTAAAACGTGAGGTAGTACACTGCCAGTGTAAGGGTTTTGATAAGACTGGACTTTCAACAGGGGGGNTGCCCAAAATTTTAAACTCAGAATAAGACAGATATTTGCACTTATCTAAAACCACGGAATTAGAGAGACTACATTCTGCATCCAAAAATATATAGAACCTCTTTTTTTGCTGAGATTAAGAGCGGAGCGAGGCGAAGTATTTTTTCTGAAGAAGTAATAAATGTACCACGGACTTAGATCTAGCCTAATTCCGTGGTAATACTAAGCAATTTCAAGCATTGTCGAGCGTAGAAAGCAAGAATTTATCGAACAATTTTTTCTTGACAAACTGATCGAGGAGGCGTAGAATAGTTTTCTGAGTTCGCGGTATTATTCCAGGTTAAATTTGTTGAGTATTCATATTTTATGATGGCCGAGCAGAGCGAGTGTTAACAACTTATGTAAGAAAAGTTGTAAAAATGTATATTTTTGGCTACAATGTTGATGTTTGGGTAAGGCCCTTAATATGGTCACTTGTCAAAGTTGAGGAGGGGGCGGGGGGGG
>NW_018407994.1:930018-933200 GCF_002113885.1 Mizuhopecten yessoensis
AGCTTTCTTGTAACAATTAATGGTAGTCTACCCAATTCACAATAAACTAAATCATTGAATGTAGATTTACATACTCTAAGGACTTTTTTGCAGAAATTCAAATGAACTCTCTCTATATCAGGAGCTTTGTGAAACCCCCATATTTCTGCACCATAGCTTAAGATGCTGCTGACATAAATATCAAAGACAGAGCATTGGGTTTCCAAATTCAAACAATGGTTCTTTAAAGAGGATGATAATGAAAATAAAGCCTTTCTTCCTTGGTCCGCTAAATGCTTTTGGGTTTTATAAAATTTACCATTATAATTAAAAAAAATTAGAGTCAGTCCGGTGAGCCGTTGAGTGGTCAACACTGACCTGACTGGAGACCGAGCCACTAATATCATGTAAGGGACTGCAGTGGCTCTGACCGCCTGGCTCACTGTCCCTCCACCACGAGGTCTAATCTAATTCCGTGCTTATATATAGACAATGGAGGATTAATCCCCTATTTTTTGGGGCAACACACTTAGGCATATATAGATATTCAAACTGCTGGCAAAGCAAATCATTGTTCAAGGGATGGTTGATATGAGAAGAACATCCCATATGAAATAGAGGAAAATCTTCATGTTCAGAAATTACACTTTTCTATAAATTCAGCTGATAATGCTGCACTGTAAAAATACACTTTGTAACATTGCAACCCATGAGTCGAAAGACTTGAGGTAATACAGAACTTGACATGTACATGAAGTTTAGGCGAGCATTTTGGCAATTTAACTTTATTTATTTTTTGTCATAAATAATAATTATGATTTAACTGTTTTTCTTTTTATTGAACAAGGGAAACCCTTACAAATAATATATTATGTATAGTAAAAACAATTCTAATAAAAAGTATGTACACGCCAGGCTTTTATGCTAACGTTGGTTATTAGTCACCTGGTGAAGTGAGGCTATGGGGGGTGCTACATTGGTTATTGGTCACCTGGTGAAGTGAGGCTATGGGGGGTGCTACGTTGGTTATTAGTCACCTGATGAAGTGAGGCTATGGGGGGGGCTACATTGGTTATTAGTCACCTGATGAAGTGAGGCGATGGGGGGTGCTACATTGGTTATTAGTCACCAGATGAAGTGAGGCTATGGGGGGTGCTACATTGGTTATTAATCACCTGATGAAGTGAGGCTATGGGGGGTGCTACATAGGTTATTAGTCACCTGATGAAGTGAGGCTATGGGGGGGGCTACATTGGTTATTAGTCACCTGATGAAGTGAGGCTATGGGGGGGGCTACATTGGTTATTAGTCACCTGATGAAGTGAGGCTATGGGGGGAGCTACATTGGTTATTAGTCACCTGATGAAGTGAGGCTATGGGGGGTGCTACATTGGTTATTAGTCACCTGATGAAGTGAGGCTATGGAGGGTGCTACATTGTCTTTGAAATGTATATGTTTTGATCGGTATAATAAATCACTCCTGGTGACCATGTGTACTTAAAACCACAGGTGAAAATGCAGGTATATCTATCATGAAATATATTCTACGTTTGAAATAACACTTAACATATAGTCTACTGAGCGAAAGTTAAAGCGGTCAGATTTGAAAGCACAAGGTAACATGTTTTGTCTGTTGTTCCTTCTCCTATTGTAAGCTATATCTTATACAATTAAATACTCTCTAATGAAAACAAGAAATACATATAGATAGACAGTTACAAAGTACGTATCGTTAGTTGTGTTAAATCATGCTATATTTGTGGAATTTTACGTTTGCTAGCTTCAATAATAACATTTCATAACTCAATTTATATTCTCAGACTTTGTTGTCAAACATCCATTTCCTTTAAACACATACGCTAGGTTATGTGCAGAAACACAACGTCATTTACTGGGGTGACATTTACTATGCAGTTATTAAACAAAACATGCTTATCTTGATAATCTATTCTTTGCTTAATTCAAGAGAACAGGTGAATATGGAATGAATACCAGTTCAAATAATATTTCTTTTAGAAATACCAGCCCATTCTGCTTTGTATTGTCCTTTTGTTTCTATGTATGCAGCCTTAGAGATACAAATATCAGAATTAAACAATTTATGCCAATATCTAAAAATTCCTAGAGCCGGTCGCCCAACCTCTATGTAAACTATGCACTACGCAGATTTATTTACACAAAGTATGTTTCTTACAAAAGTCTAAACGGGGTTTTCCTGTATCGACTTATCATAAGTACCCCATTCTAAGGCATATGATATGAATTAAATTTGCGCGCGTTTCGGAGAATAGCGCGTAATATTTGTCCTATAGGTACGTGAGGATCGTATTAGGGCAAGTAATTGGTGCGATTTGGTATTGACCAATGAGGTTGGAGCATGTGTGTGGTGTAGGACACGGGTGGTTGTTATTGTGTCATTCTAGCTTCGGACGTAGACGGAACGTACAGGTTTTAAATCTAAATTGAAGTTAAATTTATTTCATATGGAATGTTATGTGCATACATTGAGAATATATGGGAATCGTATTTATGTTTGTTGTATAGAAACCCCAGCAAAACAAAAAACAAAAACCTGAAGCATAGACGGGCTGGTACACCTCCTGCTTCCTAAAAGGAGTTCAGGTTGGGTGGCGCGCTTGGTTTTTGTAGGTAAATACGATTCGCAATGAGAGGGAGAGATTGTGGATTGTGGAGTGAATTTGTCAAAATTGTATGGAAACGTCTTTTTCGGATAAAATGCAATTATAATAAATGCCTGTTCTGTCGTTCCATCGGCCGAGTAGCTACCTGCATATATCATGGTGTTTAATACGAGATGGAGTACATAGAGGACATACCCAAAATATGAGTTTAAGATATGCAGCATGATTTTATATTTAAACTAATGCAATCGTATTTAAAAACAAACAAAAAACAAAACAAAACGGAAAGACATTTTCATCGTTGATTGGTTACATGCTTCGTTACGAACCGGAAAAAAATATGAAATTATATTTAGGTCCCTTTTCTTTAACATGTTCCCCTTTCCCGGTATTACTGCCAATGTTTAAATTAGGAACAAACACGAATAAGATCCAAGATATTTTGATATTGATTCATAAACGAAAACAAAATGATTCGCATGCACAAGATGAAATAAATTTAGCTCCCCAAGTCGTACCTCGCTACATTAACCACTCTGTCTCTGGGATATACTGTATAT
>NW_018407995.1:0-683 GCF_002113885.1 Mizuhopecten yessoensis
CCAACTAAACACCTTGTTTTCCAGATGACTTATAAGCGCAATGGTAAATGATCGCCTGTGACAAACGTAAACAAATAGAAAATTTGCGCGGAGGAATACAATGAACCTTAAAACTACGTTCACATTTATTTCTGGTGTCGGACGTCATTTTGCGCGAGCAGACGTTTTTTTTTGAGAAAAAGCGTTCCCAAGTGATGGGGAATGAGAAAATCCGTTCTCAAAGTTGTTCTCAAGTCGTTTTCAACTTCTTCTCATACTGACAACCAATAATAATGAATTTATCATGGTACCGATAGGTGGTATAAAGTAGTATATAGCTGAAAACATCACCCTTCCGGAGCAGTAATTTATTCTCTCTGAGTTTATAGGTTCAGCTGGTATACAACGTAGGGTTGTCAACAGTTAATCGACTAATCGGTTACTTGGTCGGAAGACCGCAAACCGGTTATCGAAATTAATATCCGGATAGTCGGACCTTCATTTTTTCCATGTGGAGCCCTATGTTAACCAGGCTTAGTTCTACAAATTATCTATCGATGAGACCACATTTGGAAATTGTGTAATGAAAACAAGGTCCAGACTGACCATTTAGTGCTGTTTTTGTACTCTACAACACGAATTTGTAAAGTCGAATTTCGTATTCTATAGTAAAGATTGACAAAGAGATCGATGCCGACCACAAC
>NW_018407995.1:4918-5739 GCF_002113885.1 Mizuhopecten yessoensis
CAGATTTATTAATTATATACTATTAGGTCACTTCGTGTGCGTGCATATATAGTTTATGCAACCACAGTTTACATCATATTAAAATACAACTTATTCGGTCTATATAAAGCTTGTAAGATTGATTGGGACCTCGGTTAATTGTTGCTCAGCGGATTGTTATCATATCAAAGCATATAGTCTGACAAATTATTCAGTTAAAACTGCACAATCCGACATATTTTGTATAGATAAACCTGCACAATTCAACGCCTTTAGAAAATATAACACTTCACAATCCGACACCTGTTGCAGAGAAAGTTCTGCAGAATTTGGCATATTTTGACTACAATGTGGTCATTATCTTTTACACATAAGCTCAAAATCCAGTTTCTGCAACAGTGTCAGACTATACATAGTTACGTACATGTATACTACAAATAATATTTGAATATAGAAACATCACTACTTGGTTTTGTACTCATGCTCGAGTGATCCCCACAAATAGTCCACTATTTTGAGTTTTCCGTTGGTTGACCATGTTCTTTGTATGTATGGACAATGATAAGCCCGGTCAATCAAACTCTGGTTGTATCTGGTTAAGTCTTCTTTAATCACGACACGATCGTTTTTGAGCATGTGACGATTGTCTATCACTCTAAATTTTGTTCGTCTCTGTACGAATTTGCAGATGACATTTCGCGGACGTTCCTTTTTGAAAGTTCCTAAGCGATGTGCAGTATCGATATCATCGGAGTTTATGTCTATACGTAGTTTTGTTTTACACAAGTGTACTACCGCGTTAACTGTCTCGTCCATAGTCTCGTCTTTGTTGGTGTCTGACA
>NW_018407996.1:0-684 GCF_002113885.1 Mizuhopecten yessoensis
ATTAAGGAGGTACACTCCTTCATGAACATTTGCATTCTACCATGACCTCATACTTGCATGTGAATTCAGAGTAAAAGAAGATACCATTGATACTTGAAACTATATGATATGCGTACATTACCGCGGTAACTACACAGAAATGTATGCGAGTAAGAAGTGAAGATTTGCATTTACTTGAGCAAGGTGGTATAATGAAATAAAATAGACGAGAAAGATTCTTTATCAGTTAGGACTCCAATATAGGGAAGGCAAGCCATGAATACATTTTATACCACATTAGTTGACTACACTTAAACTAATCTACCTTAACAATCGGAATAGCTGGCATGGCATCTTTTGTACTAAACATTATTTCTCACAGTTATTCTGAATTTATTTTTTACGTCCTTTTAATAGTATCTTCAGTATTTTGCTAACATGATTTTTGGTACCGTATGGCTATAAAACGAAGAACATAACTAGATGACAATCGTACTATATAAAAACTATGGAGAATATTGTAAGAACAACATATTTTAATATAGATTTGTCAAAGAAGATCAACTGTTTTACATTTGCTAAAATTCATTGATGATTGGACATAGGCTATCGATCAGGGAGGATTACTTAGACTGCATGACACTGTCCCACATCTAAGGCTTCTTAATACATTAAAGTTATCATCAGAAATAATAAAATAGATTG
>NW_018407996.1:1284-3773 GCF_002113885.1 Mizuhopecten yessoensis
ACAGACTGAGAATTCTGAAATTTTACCACACTGAAACATAGGAGACTAAGAGGGGATATGATCTAAGTATATAAACTAACATATGAAGGATGTGATAGAGCTGTCACACAGGGTTTGTCAACTAAAAAAAAAACCAAAGAACAAGGGGACACAGTCTAACACTGATGAATAGAAGGAGTATGGATAACTTAAGAACATATTCTTTAATTGAGCGGATTATAAACCATTGGAACTTTCTTACAGATGCTGTCGTTACGTGACCAACAATTCAACCATTTGAATCCCGATTGATAAACACCGGGCAACCTGAATGTTTTGATAACTTTTCGATAGGCAATACACATATTCATATTCGGGATTTATGATATTTCGGCAAACATGCCTGCGTCGAGTATTATTACATCATATTTTAATATTAGAATTTAGACCATTTAAGGACCGTGCTTATAAAAAGTGCGAAACGCCCAATGGTATTGTATAGACCCCTTGTGTTATGATGTAATTTTCGAATATATGTCATATGTGTAAAGGACTATCAGACGGCGGATAGGAGGAAGACAAACCCAAACCCCTAAACCAAAAGTAAAAAAAAAAATATTCACTAGTTATTCAGGACAGCGAGTTTGGTAACGCCAGAACACACTACTTACCTATGCAGTGTCCATTTTCCTTTAGACATGTTTTGTCTTTACAGTTGTTAGGGCAATCTATTTCACACATGTTTCCGTGCTTGCCGAGGACACAGTCTATATAAGATAATAAGTTTTTTTTTTTTAATATGTTTCAAGACCTTATGCTGTCATGTATGGAAGTCTCTATCACCTTTATTGTCACTTGGTAAAGAAACTGCAAAATCCGTGTATTGTTATATAATACAAAGGGTAAAAATAGTATTTACTTGATCTCTCATCGCACTGTTTCTTTAACCGTTCATGTTAAAATCATAGCTACGACACGTTACAATGTACGTTTCTCTAAGACTTCTAATTAAATACGCATCAGGGCCCTATTGTTCAAAACTATCGTTAAGCTAACGATGTTGTTAAACCCTGGTTAGCGAGTCGTTAAAAGTTAACGACGTCGTTAACTGTTGTTCAAAAAAAGTTAAGATTTAACGACTCGCTAAATAGTCGCTAACTTTTATCATTCTCTTAACCATGATTAAATACTTAACGAGTCGTCAAATATGGCCGCCTTAGCCTTGGTAATTGTGCCTCCTCAGGGAAAAGAACGAATTTATAGGCACCAGAGATCCTGGATGGGACCTTCACAGATCAAGAGTTGAGGCAGCGGTACCGCTTTGGACGGTAGTCTATTTTATTTGTGTCCGGTCTCTTAAGAAAAGTTTTGACAAGAAATTCAAAGAGAAATCATGCCCTATCCGTTGAGCAGCAGGTAGCCTGCAGCCTGAGATTGCTCGCAGGTGGCAGCTTCCTGCAAGTTGTTGGAGACACTAAAGGTATTTAATTATATAAACATTAAAACTTGGATCTAAAACTTAAAAGTACTTAAAGTACTAATATTGTATAGAAATATTTGTACACTTTAATTTCTCTCTTTTTTAAATGGCTTTTATTTTTCATCAATACAGCAGTGGTCTCATCTGTTATTACTCTATACTGAATGTTTAACAAGTAATAAGAATAAAACTGTATGTATTCAAGTGTTACAATACTTCTTACCAACAGTGCTGTCAAAAGTTGTCTTTATAAACAAATTGCAACAACCAATTTACTGTAAACAAATTGCAATAACCGATTTTTCAATAAGCAAGCACCTTTGACTGACTCAATGAACNCGTGTAACAGTACTGACTATACTTTCTTTGCTAAGGCCAGAAACAAATCTCATGAAATAAAATCTATGAAAGTCTCACATTTTTTACTGTAAACAACTTACTTCATTGAAAGGATTGGACAAAAGCACAGTATCTAGATGTGTTAGGGATGTTTGTGCAGCCCTGTGCCAATTCAAAGATCAGGCACTGAAGTGGCCTTCCTTGGAAGAAAGACAACGAGGAAAAACAACATTCTTCACAATATCTGCCTTTCCCTTGGTCATTGGGGCAGTGGATGGCACCCACATCAAAGTGCAAGCAAACAGGAAGGGATACCACAGCATAAATGTGCAAGCTGAATGTGATGCTGATGGTAAGTTATCATGTTGGACTCAGCGTTCCTAAACTTTGTTTATGTCGCTTAGAACATTGATAAAAAATGACCTATATAACCTAAAGACTGTTTCAAAAAGTCCATAACTCATCTCACAGACACAGTACGGTTGTCCAAACATAGTTTTTTGTTAATGAAAATAGCAAAAATAAGTATCTATAGTTGCATTAGTATTGGAAATTGTACAACTTAATTAGTTCGTATTAAAAATTAATCAATTACAAAAAACAAATACGAATGGGATATTTCATTTTTCAGAAAGGCCCTATAGCAATATATATATAGCATTTGGGTATAAGAAAATCATGATTTCACATT
>NW_018407997.1:0-685 GCF_002113885.1 Mizuhopecten yessoensis
TCATGTTAACATGTCAGGTAGTATGTGAACATAATATCATGTTAATATGTCAGGTAGTATGTGGACATAATATCATATTAACATGTCAGGTAGTATGTGGACATAATATCATGTTAACATGTCGGATAGTATGTGGACATAATATCATGTTAACATGTCGGGTAGTATGTGGACATAATATCATGTTAACATGTACGGTAGTATGTGAACATAATATCATGTTAACATGTCAGGTAGCATGTGGACATAATACCATGTTAACATGTCAGGAAGTATGTGGACATAAAATCATGTTATCATGTCGGGTACTATGTGGACATAAAATCATGTTAACATGTCAGGTAGGATGTGGACATAATATCATGTTAACATGTCAGGTAGGATGTGGACATAATATCATGTTAACATGTCAGGTAGTATGTGGACATAATATCATGTTAACATGTCNAGTATGTGGACATAATATCATGTTAACATGTTAGGTAATATGTGGACATAATAACATGTTAACATGTCGGGTAGTATGTGGACATAATACCAAGTTAACATGTCAGGTAGTATGTGGACATAATATCATGTTAACATGTCAGATAGTATGTGGACATAATATCATGTTAACATGTTAGGTAATATGTGGACATATGATATGGACACAACACCATATTTACACATAACGTATAATATG
>NW_018407997.1:1523-2475 GCF_002113885.1 Mizuhopecten yessoensis
TATAAGATTAAGGTTGTACGATCATTATGTTAAAACAAACACAATGGATTATCACCAAATATGAAACATTGAATAAAATATCCTGGTTGTAATTATTGGAAATTTCATGAAATATGAACATGTTTACTTAGACATGGATGGACACAGTGTCAAAGGCTGAATGTCAAAGGTCAAGGTTGCAAGGCAGATGTGTCTTTTCCTTTAGGGTAAAATATATATATAAGGGAACAGCTTTTCTGCGATATCACAATTTCCATCTGACTCACATTTCTGACATTGACTGTAGAGAGGATCAGGGATGGTTAAAATACGGCTTCACAGTTCATATTGTAATGTGCAAAGGGTGTAGTGAGCATACCAGTGTTATACTGCATCACCGGGAAAGCTCTCCTTTAAGGCAGTAATTCCCACTCATATTCCTTGGCTGTGACACTATATACCCTCTGTGAGAAGTCTTGTCCTGGCCAGTCCTTTGGGTTATTCCTGTTATCGCAGGACCCCACCACTGCCACCAAATGTGTCGACTAGTGAGCGTGTCCCAGGGTTACACCACATTGGTGGGAAAGCTAGCTTCCCAGTATGGCTTTATTTCCCCCTCATATTCCTTGGCTGTTACACTAGCATGTATAACAAGTCTGAGTTGTACAGCATAGTATGGGAACCTGGCTTTGACTTATGAACATTTTAAATTCCTCTTATAGAAAGATTGGAAACCCTTGCATGAGTATAAGTGCAAAGAAGTTTTAGATAAGATATATTCTTTGTTGTATATTACAGCTTCATTTAAATTACAGTTGACCTCCATTTCTAAATTTACCCAGCAAACCTTCCAATACTGAAGGTTACTTTTTTATTTCAGAGATTTCTCTACTGAATGATACACAGAGTAAGATTTGTATTAACACTATGTTTTAGGGGTAGTTAAATACTGTCTATCTGTTTTAGGGGTAGT
>NW_018407998.1:0-685 GCF_002113885.1 Mizuhopecten yessoensis
TGGCTGTATGTAATATAACATATTTAGGCTGTATGTTATATAACACGTTAAGGCCTTATGTTATATTACCTTTTAAGGCTGTATGTGATATAACATATTAAGGCCGTATATAATATAACATATTTAGGCTGTATGTTATATAACACGTTAAGGCCTGATGTTATATTACCTTTTAAGGCTGTATGTGATATAACATATTAAGGCCGTATATAATATAACATATTTAGGCTGTATGTTATATAACACGTTAAGGCCTGATGTTATATTACCTTTTAAGGCTGTATGAGATATAACATATTAAGGCCGTATATAATATAACATATTTAGGCTGTATGTTATATAACATGTTAAGGCTGTATGTTATATAACATATAAGGCTGTATGTTATATTATATATCAAGGCTGTATGTTATATAACATGTAAAGGCCGTATGTTATATAACATATTATGGCTGTATGTAATATAAGATATTAAGGCTGTATGTTATATAACATATAAGGCTGTATGTTATATAACATGTTAAGGCTGTATGTTATATAACATATTAAGGCCGTATATAATATAACATATTTAGGCTGTATGTTATATAACATGTTATGGCCGTATGTTATATTACCTATTAAGGCTGTATGTTATATAACATGTTAAGGCCGAAAGTTATATAACATGTTAAGGCCGTATGTT
>NW_018407998.1:2858-4837 GCF_002113885.1 Mizuhopecten yessoensis
TACATGATAAGGCTGTATGTAATATAACATATAAAGGCCGTATGTTAAATAACATATTAAGGCCGTATGTTAAATAACATATTAAGGCCGTATGTTATATAACATATTAGGCTGTATGTTATATAACATATTAGGCTGTATGTTATATAACATGTTCAGGCTGTATGTTTGATAACATATTTAGGCCGTATGTTATATAACATATTTAGGCCGTATGTTATATAACATATTAAGGCCGTGTGTTATATAACATATAAGGCTGTATGTTAAATTATATATCAAGGCTGTATGTTATATAACATGTTAAGGCTGTATATTATATTACATGTTAAGGCTGTATGTTATATTTCATGTTAAGGCCGTATGTTATATTACCTATTAAGGCTGTATGTTATAAACCATGTAAAGGCTGTATGTTATATAACATATTAAGGCCGTATGTAATATAACATACGGCCTTAACATGTTATATAACATGTTATGGCTGTATGTAATATATCATATTTAGGCTGTATGTTTTATAACATACGGCCTTAAAATGTTATATAACATATTAAGGCCGTGTGTTATATAACATATTAAGGCCGTGTGTTATATAACATATTAAAGGTTGCATGTTATATAACATGTTAAGGCCGTATGTTATATAACATGTTAAAGCCGTATGTTATATAACATGTTAAGGCCGTATGTTATATTACATGATAAGGCTGTATGTAATATAACATATAAAGGCCGTATGTTAAATAACATATTTAGGCCGTATGTTATATAACATATTAAGGCCGTATGTTATATAACATATTAGGCTGTATGTTAAATTATATATCAAGGCTGTATGTTATATAACATGTTAAGGCCGTATGTTATATAACATATTATGGCTGTATGTAATATAACATATTTAGGCTGTATGTTATATAACATGTTAAGGCCGTATGTTATATTACCTATTAAGGCTGTATGTTATATAACATGTTAAGGCTGTATGTTATATAACATATTAAGGCCGTATATAATATAACATATTTAGGCTGTATGTTATATAACATGTTAAGGCCGTATGTTATATTACCTATTAAGGCTGTATGTTATATAACATGTTAAGGCTGTATGTTATATAACATATTAAGGCCGTATATAATATAACATATTTAGGCTGTATGTTATATAACATGTTAAGGCCGTATGTTATATTACCTATTAAGGCTGTATGTTATATAACATGTTAAGGCTGTATGTTATATAACATATTAAGGCCGTATATAATATAACATATTTAGGCTGTATGTTATATAACATGTTAAGGCCGTATGTTATATTACCTATTAAGGCTGTATGTTATATAACATGTTAAGGCTGTATGTTATATAACATATTAAGGCCGTATATAATATAACATATTTAGGCTGTATGTTATGTAACATGTTAAGGCCGTATGTTATATAACATATTAAGGCTGTATGTTATATACCATATAAGGCCGTATGTTATATAACATATAAGGCTGTATGTTATATTATATATCAAGGCAGTATGTTATACAACATGTTAAGGCCGTATGTTATATAACATATTATGGCTGTATGTAATATAACATATTAAGGCTGTATGTTATATAACATGTTAAGGCTGTATGTTATATAACATATTAAGGCCGTATATAATATAACATATTTAGGCTGTATGTTATATAACATGTTAAGGCCGTATGTTATATTACCTATTAAGGCTATATGTTATATTACATGTTAAGGCCGAAAGTTATATAACATGTTAAGGCCGTATGTTATATAACATATTAAGGCTGTATGTTATATAACATGTTAAGACCGTATGTTATATTACATGTTAAGGGTGTATGTTATATAACATATTAAGGCCGTATGTTAAATAACATATTAAGGCCGTATGTTATATAACATATTAGGCTATATGTTATATAACATGTTAAGGCTGTATATTATATTACATGTTAA
>NW_018407999.1:0-685 GCF_002113885.1 Mizuhopecten yessoensis
AATTCATCATACATGAATACCTGTGATGCAAACAATTTGAACATATTAATTGTAAATATATAACTAACATGTAAATAATATATCCATTAACTTATTTCCTAATATGAAATATAACTATTAATTTATTTCCTAATATGTTAATAATTTGTCCATTAATTTATTTCCTAAGCTGTAAATAATTGTCCATTAATTTATTTCCTATGATGTAAATAATATGTCAATTTATTTATTTGTCCATATGAATACTAATAAATTTTGTAAATGTAAATAAGATGTCCATCAATTTTTTTCTCTGTACATATGAATATTCATTTTGTAAATGTTGTACCAATTGTGTAAATAAATAATTGATGATTGTAGATTGCAATTATTTTAGTTTACTTTTCTGAAGTAGCTAATTTGTGATCCTAATTTTGCGACCAAAAAGAATGAGATTTTCAGCTATGATATTCTCTTGTCATATGAAAAGTATCTTTTCAAATGACTTTGTATCTTGTATAGCCCACACACATCCTACTTTTTAACACCTGCTCTGCCATAACCTAAAACTATGTTTGAAATAAGTATACATTTTGGTTGCAAATAGTTTGGTTGCAAATAGTTTGTTTGCAGATAGCGATTATTCATCCTTCTGAAAATCGTCATGAATCCATTAGATAAAATCAGTTTGTCAGAGTCAGAGAGA
>NW_018407999.1:6464-8961 GCF_002113885.1 Mizuhopecten yessoensis
GATAACAAGGTTCATTTTAAAAGCATTCGCATTGTATGTGTACATAATTAAAATAAAAAGGAAGAAACAAAAGAGACAACGATGTGACAACTATGTGATATATATAACGTGAAAAAGGGCAAGGTCGGTTAAAAGACATCAGACTGATGTCTTTCAAATAGTTGAATAATTCCTTCGAGTCCATGGAACTGAAAAGAGTTTTCATATCCGTGACTCGAAAGTAGTTATCGCGAATGTGTTTAAAATCGGAACATTCTATTGAAATATGTTCCACTGTAAAAGGAGTATCGCATGCGTGGCATGTAGTTGGATCTTCTCGTTTTAAAAGGTACGAATGAGTAGGATATGTGTGCCCAGTATGGAGCCGAGCGAGGACAACTTCCTCTCAACGATCTTTCTGACTTGGAATAGATGTTTTAAGTTTCGGTTGTACTTTAAAAAGTTTGTTGCTGGTCTCGAGAGACCAGCGTTGCTTCCATTCATTTTGGATGTCTGTACGAATAATTGGTTTAAAATCTGTATATGGTAGTTTGATATTTGTTGGAGATTCAATGCATTTTAGCCATCAACATGGAAAAAGTTAATTTTGTAGTTTTATATATATGGGTCAAAGATTTTGTGATAAGTGCCCATTTTTTTTTAAATTTTAACGCTGATATTGAATTTTAACTGAAACCTTTGAACTGAACACGAACAACATACATGACTGGTATTTCCTTACTTGTCAAAAGCTTGTTATTTGACAATAAGCAATATATTTTGTCAAACATCTATAAACGATCCATGAAAATTGACCTATGGCAAATTGATGTTATCGTTCAAGTTGTGCAACACAAATATTTTAATATATTGCCTGGTTTATTCGTGGCTAATTAACACTGTACTGTTAATGATATCAAGGTTTGGTTTGGTTTAAAGCCTATTAACAGCTAAGGTCATTTAAGGACGTGCCTCGATGTGTGCCTGCCTCATTTTGATAGTGCGGATCTGATGCCGACTATATAGTGCTATCTCACTGAAATACCATGCCGAAATCTCCCATCACAGCATCCCGCTCAGTCACATTATACTGACAACGGGTGAACCAGTTGTTGCCATTCCCCTTAATGCTGATTGTTAAGAATGGAATAGAAACTACCCTTTTTAAGGACTTTAGTATGTCACGACCTAGGGTCAAAACCAATTGCCTACCTCATCTGAGCGAACGCTGAACATTTCAGCAAAAAGTTAGGTGTTAACAAGCATGGCACCAGGAAATAAAAGGTAGATAGAAGTAGAAATAAAGATAAAGATACCAAATATTGCAATGTGTGCAGCAGATTAATTTTGGTCACTTTTGTGTCCATGAATAGAGGACACCAAGGCAAATCCCCAATTCTGCAGGGGGGTTCAAACATAAGTTGCCTCCTACGATACATGCAGTGGGTACCAGCATGTGTATTCTTTTCCCGATCCCCCACCTGCAGGGGGTGATAGGGAATAAGGGCAAACTATTCCTTTTGTGGAAGTAGACTGTTTTTCATTTTTATTGTACACATGGGTGTGGCTGCCGGACAGACAGTTTCAAAAAAAAGGACTGAGAATTGTGAATTACTTTTCCACAGCAGCACATCTAAAACATACTCCTGATGTTGATGAATTCTACAGGAAACAATTTGCGGAGACAAAGGTTCATGTTGGTTGCTGTCATTCTGATGAAGTTCATCGCAGCCATCACAAAAAACAGAGGATACAGATCCTGAGGAACCCTATCAGTTTCAACGGAGTGATAGTGATAGCGACACTGTTCCACAGAAGGAATGTCCATGGGATATTAAAGATGTGTTAAAAATAGGATGGTTATGTTGACAGAATGAGAGCATAAATATACGGTTACTTACTTTATTCTGTAAAACTGAACCGTAATATTTCTGAATTGTTAAACTAGATATTTTGTGACTGTTCGATAATTATTTTGTAATATTAGTTTAGTGAACCAGCGAAATTGCATGATCGCCATAAATGTTGAAGTTATTTCGCGTTTTGACAGGATATCGTGACTTTGTGAGTCACATGTCACTAATATAGTCACATGTCACCAAGTTAGTCACATGTTGTCACATATTAGTTTGTCGGTTATTATTAACTAATAATTATTGTAAAATATCATGCTATATGTGACGTAACACAGGTTTTAGGTAATAACATATGTCACATAAGTCTAGTCACATGTTTTACAGTCTAATCACATTGGTAGTTATATTGTAGTCACATGTGACAGCTGGTTAGGAAGATAGCAAAGGTATTATTTAGTCTTTGGTGACATTATCCAGATTATGCAATGATTGTTATAAATTGTCACATTAGTCACACAGAGTGATCACTATTTGTCTCATATGTCACACTTTTTTGTCACATTTTAGTCAAATCAGTGTCTAATCCAGTTTTGGCTATTGTATAATACTGTGTGTTACTGCGCTTAATCGTTGGTAAAATCTTTTCTGACCAATATCTTCCT
>NW_018407999.1:14181-15783 GCF_002113885.1 Mizuhopecten yessoensis
CTGTGTTCTGTTTGCAAGTAATGGTTATGAATTATTTTGATATTTAGTGACTTAATTGTCACTTGGTGACTCATTTTTCCCATCATGTACAATAATATGTATTTGTTACAGTTTGTATTGTAATAATGTGATTTAGAGTGCCCGCGATGTTTCATTAAAAGACTGAAATGAAGCTAATCTCTCGTCTCCTCATTTTAGGTCACTTTCGTCTCGTCTTCCACTGCCAAATAAATCCCCGTAACACTAACTCACTGAAACATACTGCCGATGACACCCAGCAGGACGCCCCACCCGGTCACATTATACGGACAACGGGCAAACCAGTTGTCTCACTCCTAATTTGCTGAGCTAACGCAGGAGTATAAAGAAAGGCGAACGCAACAACACCAGGCAAACGGTGGTGTGGCGAAATATCTTCACCCAGCACTGGGTAAAACGGAATGTCAGATACCCATTTAATTAAGAGTAATGGCCTTTTTATGTGACCCGTAAAGGTAGATTGAATTACCTTTACCTCATAAAATGCTAATGAAATAATGAGATTAAGAAAAAAAAATAAAAATCATCCGCAACAAAAAGTTCATAATGGGGCGAAATGACTTATTTACATTTTTAAAACTCGCCCATAATAATGAAATATTGAATAATCTTCAGCAAGTTAACCCTAGCACGGGACAAATATGTTTTAACCAAGAGGCATAGGGTGATTATATTCGGTCAATAACATGCTGGGATGAAGGGCTATCGAGGCCGATTTCGTTAAAACGGTCAAATCATTCGGGCCACTGTTGTTCGTTTATTAGCTCACCTGGCCCGAAGGGCCAAGTGAGCTGATGGCATGGTGCGCATGCGGCGTCCGTCGTCCGTCCGTCGTCAACATTTTAATTTAAACAACTTCTTCTCAGTAACCAAAAGGCCTAGGGTGATGCTATTTGGCCAGAAGCATGCTGGGGTGTAGGGCTACCAAGTTTGTTCAAATAAATGACCTTCATCCATTTTCAAGGTCACAGGGGTCAAATAGGTTAAATTCTTTAAACAACTTCTTCTGAATAACGAAGATGCCTAGGGTGATGATATTTGGCCTGTAACATGCTTGGATAAAGGGTAGGTCAATGCCATTTTCCTTCTCAAATTGGTAAGCTACCAGCCAAATCTTATGAATCCATTCCATTACCACTATTCCTTCATCGCTCAATGATATATCAGAGATGAGCAGAGGACATTTCGATATTGAAGCTGATGTATACACGATTTCACCCACCCTGAACAGGTCAAAAAATGCTAAACAGTATGCTGTCCTGAAAAGTTGTGTTTCATAACTTGACTTACAAATGATGGGCAACACGTGAAAGATTTTAATGAGTATGTCATATGTGATAGGGGCCCGTATATCAGGAGAGCCTCTTAGTCGTCTAAAACCTTCTAACGCTTTAGTAACAATGAAGAACGAGGTAGGGTCTTCCCAACAATGCAACTTGTGAACTTAACTTAATGCTGATAAATAAGATTTTACTGTGGCCGGGGAAGAACCCTTATTAGAATGAAAGGCAACAAACCACAAAAGTTGTGCAAGTGGCACTGGCCAACTTTTAACGAGACCAA
>NW_018407999.1:15891-52025 GCF_002113885.1 Mizuhopecten yessoensis
AACAACCTGGGATGTGTTCTGCCTTAAACACCATGTTGAGGTGTATACAACGCAACACAAATATCCTTAGCATTGACAAAACAATTGTTGACTTAGTCGTCATGGTGTTTACTATTGCTACAACCGATTGGTTATCACTGCGAAATAAAATTTTCTTATTACGCAATAGGTCATCCCAAATATGTACGGCCACCACGAGGGGAAAGAACTCTAGTATTATGATGTCATTTGTGTACCCCAGTTCAAACCATGACTCTGGCCATACACCATATGCCCAGCTACTATTAAAGTATGCCCTGAAACCATTCCCTCTTTTTGCCGAGCTGTCAGTAAAAAGTTCCATGTCAGAATTAGTAGTCCAAAATTGATCACTAAATACTGAAATGCCGTTAAATGACTTGAAAAACTTTAACCACAATTTCAAATCTTCCCTTATGTCATCGTTAATTCTCAAGTGATGATAAGGCTGGGTGAGGCCCATGGTGGCATTAATTAACCGTCTAATTAACCCCTTGATTGACTCGTTTAAAAAGTCTATTAACTGATACTGCGGTATACCTTGACGTAAGAAGCGTGTGTTGATCTTGAATATTTCTGAAGTCCATTGCTGTTGATAAGCTCGTTTAAACAGTTGTTTTAAGTGTGAGATTCTCACCAGGCTTCCAATTTTAAACCTAAAGTTTTGTTTCTGTTTTATTGTTGTTTTCCCTTTTCTAATTCTTTTCTTTCTAAGATACATGTAGGCGAAGAGATCGGCTTCATTTGTTTTGTTTACATTTTTGGGAGCGGTGCCATTTAATGATCTGTGAGGTGTAGCATTGTAACTCTTAACGAAATCTTGCAATTTGTCTGTATACACATAAGTTCTATATTTCGTGAAATACCTATACATTGTTGTCTTTAGCGTTCTTATGACGCGTTCGACCACGGAAGCTTTCTGCTCATTGTGGCTAGTATAGTATTTAATGTCATTATCTTTACAATAGCGTCTCATCAATTTTCCAGTAAATTCTTTACCTGCATCGGTATATAAGCGTTTCGTTGTTTTAGTGTGTTTGACGATCTTTCTAAAAGCATCTAACACGTCTTGTCGTTTTCGTTTTTGTAGGTTCTACCCATAAGAAGCGGCTGAATACATCTATGACGACGAGAAGGAACCGAATACCGACATTCTGTTTAGAGAGGTTCGAGACGTCTGCAAGATCGGCTTGGAATTCCTCGTAAGGACCCGAGACTTCCACTCGTGCTCTCTTAAAAGAACGTTTGGGTGGTTTTTGCAAGCTATAATCGTCTAAACTCTGGATGTATCTTCTAATCTTGTATAGACCTGGCGAGGTGAATCCTTGGGATTTCAATACTTGATGAACTTTCGTTGGACTCATAAAACTACCTCCGTTCTCGAAATTATAATACACTCCGTCAACAAGTCGCTTCTCTTTCTCGGTCAACATTTTAAATGACATTACAGACAAAATATTTATATACAGTCTTTTATTTCATTATAATGAAGTATTTACATTCGGTGTTTCATCATAAATTTTGTTTTACAATGTTTTATGAAACCAGTGTTCTACACGATTCATGGACGTAACCATTTTACCGACTTTCTCTTTCCATTGTTCTGTTTTTAGTTCGTTTACTCTCCATTCGGCATT
Source organism: Mizuhopecten yessoensis (assembly GCF_002113885.1). Taxonomy (NCBI): domain Eukaryota; kingdom Metazoa; phylum Mollusca; class Bivalvia; order Pectinida; family Pectinidae; genus Mizuhopecten; species Mizuhopecten yessoensis. The sequence continues at coordinate 17,547 of NW_018407999.1, forward strand.
ACACAATTGTGATATGAAAGCGTTTCTAACACTTCTCTGGACTTAAAAACGAACAGTCTCTCGAATAAAGTCACGAATCACCCTGATGTCATCTGCATGAATAAAGGCATCCTTTACATCGCATTGTGTTTCACTCATGATTTCTCGAATATGATTTGCATATGTCGGTTTTAATAAATTGTCCATACTGATGACAGACGAATTCGAAAGTGTGACTTTCATTTCACGTTCTGAATGTCTGTACTTCAAACTGGGTGGGTATGGTAAATCAGAATGGTGATCAATACATTCTATAGAAAAGTTTTTATGTTTCCAATATTTCAATGTTTTCCCACACTTATAACAAGTCACGTAATCGTTGAAGCCTTCATAAAAAAATCCATCACAAGCTAGCTGATAAGGAGTCTGTCGAATCTTACAATTCCACTGAGCGAACGTCAACATCCGAATGGTATAGCTCGTCATGTGTAGGTGAACTGAGCGGGTGATACCAATGTCCATCTACAAGTAGAATGAACTATAAGTCAAATGAATAGGTATGTCTGAACTTTACCGATTTTCTTCACGTATTTCTTTACCTTTTCACTATAACTTTGTTTCACGTAGTTTCCGTCCCTCAGACGTTCGTCTTGCATCAGGTATTGTAATGTATCTAAAGGTATACAAGATTGTATGGTGAACTCACGCCAAGTATTTTCCACTTCCGAATGATTAGTATAGGTTAATGCTTCGTCAAAATGTAAGTCTATAACAACAGCACTGGAATACATCAAACATTCGTGTTCATGTTGACTAGCTCGACGATTCTCGCAGCCTGAACATACGAATAGTTCTATTATTTTTGATTTTACAACGTATGCATAAGAGAGACAGTAGATTTTTTACTATTCTTCGATAGGCCTTTTCTTCGATGTTTTCAATGAAATAATTCTGCAATCTTTTAGGAAACAAATCTGTATTCAATTTCATTATGGTATGGTGGTGAGATGGTCTGGTATTTAAACGATAAACATCATCTGCTGAAACAGGCAGTCTTTTGACCACCTTGTGTGTTCCGTTTTGATATCATCGAAATAGTTCCAATTCTTTAGAGTGACTCCACACATGAAACACGAAACACGATCTTCTATTCCTATATAGAAAACCCCATTACAGTTGATATGGAGAATGATGGTGATGTTTTGACCCGCGTGCAAAGGTGTCTATACGGTCACAACATTTGATAAACGACGGATGACGTGGACGTATGATAGGTATAGAATGATGAACACTACAGCTGTCTGTGACGTTGTCCATGTTAGCCTTCTATAAATGCACAGATACACCACAAACTCTCCGATACAGTTAAAAGTTTCTTTAAAAATTCTCCCGATAGTCTCGTTTTCTTTCCTTCATCAATCAAACAAATCCTAAGCTCACCTTTAAGTTTTCTGATGATGACTTCCTGCGTAAGACTGACTCGACAGATGACTCTGTTGGATGAAATGTCTGTTACGTTGATGTCCTCTTTCTTGATCTGATCTATCTGAGCTTGTGCCATTGAAAGCGTCGAAAATTCTTCTCACTTCATGTATATATATACCCTTAAAAAACGGGACCTATACATTGGAGATCATATATACAGAGACCGGGATCTTTTAGGGACCTTTTATAACCTTATATACCTTTTAGGGACCAAGCGGGACTTAGAGGGACCTTTTAGGGACTAGAGGGACCTTTTGTTACCTGTAAAATACATCTACTCTCGTCAGCTGAAGCCAGAGATATTCAACAAAGTTATTTTACCACACAGAGACAAAAACTTTGCCCGATCCTTATGCAATGACAGAGAAATGAACTTCTGACCCAAGCACCTGGCACGATTTGACCTTTGGTGATATTTACCTTTACCTGATCTACACGCCTTCAATCTACACTGCAGGGTCCTTCCGAGGTAAACTGCAACATTCATGGACACTCATACCAATTTTTTAAATCCATTTTTTTTGTTAAATCTTTTTCAATTATTTAATTTTGCTAATTTGGACATTAAAAGATGGTTATTACAAATTTAAGCACAAATTTTGATTTTTTTCTGTGGCGACCGAGCCGTTATGGATGTTACCTTGACACCACTAAAAATGATGAAACATATCGGTAAACAAAACAGAATCACCCCAAATTGCCATTGATTCTTAAATTCCTAAACAGATGAACAAATTGGAGAATAACTTCCTTTGTTAAAAGCAATATATATACAAAAAAAATAATATTGACATGTTACGAACGTAACTGAAAATAGAAAACATTTTTTTGATATGTCAATGTGACTTTTATTTTCCATTATGCATTTACAAATCTTTTGTATCTGAATCGTTATGGACGTTACCATTGACATTTTGACACATACATTAAATAACGTCCATTCAACCATGTCAAGTGGTAACGTTCATGTCATTTCATAACGACTCCCCACCAAGTTACAAGTATTTTAGCATTGTAATACTAAATATTTGTAACTTTGTGAGTGACTGAGAGTGCTCAGTAGCTTTTAACTTGCTTTTAAATCATGATCAGTATGTATGGACGGGCGACAGAGAAGTGATACCTTAGTGCTGCCATGTAAAATAAATGCAATAAAGAAGAGTGTTCAAAGAAATATGTGTGTCGCCTGTTGGGAGCCATTTGAGTGAAAGCGTGACGGACGGACAGACAATGAAGAAGTGATCCCTTAGTGCTGTAATGCTTCGCAGGCGACACATTAAGGCAATCTTTTGGTATTAATCCCAATTGTGCTTGCTCGCTCCACAAAGATCTGTGCTTGCTCCAGGGCTCCATGTGTTTCCTTCAACAATCTGAAATACAAATCAATGAAACCGTCATGAATAAACTTAACTATAATTGGGATCAGCAGCAAATTTATCAGTCGACATTTCATCAGTTTTCAAACTGGTTGCAAGCCGTGTTAGCTTATTAGGAAGCTCCTTTTGATTATGTTAATTCCCGGAAACTACATGGCGATTGATTTGCGATTAATAACAAAGCTATTTAAATATATTTTACTGCAATTTTTAAAATATTCAAAAGATCTTTAATTTGTGCTTAAAACATAAAAAATATGTGCAGATCTGTAATATTGAGGCAGATAGTCTGCCGTACCTTCAAATACATATAAAAATCTGGAGCCACAACGGGTTAATTCTGGGGGACGTAGAAGACCTGCAACATCTTCTTGAATCACTTGATTTTTTGTTTTAACTTGACCCATGGCCACTCATCATCCTGAAAAAAATAATGCATTCATCTACTAACTGATATTATAACATTCCTTGTATTCTAGTCAACCCATTACCACATCAAACATTTTAGAGTTCCAATTTAACAATTTTGAAAGAATCTGCAGACGACAAATAAAAGAAAGAGTACCACGGGGCGGAACAAAATACGCCCGTCGAATGCCATATAGTGTTATATACTTTCTTACATTGAAATAAGATATGCATCATTCTAAGAGTGTTTAGCCGATATGCTATAAAAAAAATCTTAAGACAAAAAATAAAAAACCGAAATGAACAAAAGGCAATAAATTTTGCAAAATCGTTGAATCAAAATTCTTTTAAGGGAGACACAACTTCATATCATGATTATCATGTATACCACGTTTCAAAAAGATCCATTGAAAAATGTAGGAGATTTCCGGACAAAATTCAAATACTGAAATGAACAAAGGGCAATTACCTTTGGAAAAATTGTCGAATCAAAATTCCTTTACGGGAGACACAACTTCATATCATGATTATCATTTATACCAAGTTTCAAAAAGATCCATTGAAAAATGTAGGAGATTTCCGGACAAAATTCAAATACTGAAATGAACAAAGGGCAATAAGTTCTGGAAAAATTGTCGAACCAAAATTCTTTTAAGGGAGACAACTTCATATCATGATTATCATGTATACCAAGTTTCAAAGAAGTCGGTCGAAAAAAGTGGGAGATTGCCGGACAAACAAAGTTTACGCCAGACGGACAACGCCATACCATAATACTACCGTCAAATTTGACGGTCGTATAAAAATGGTATATATGTGTATGTGAATTGAAACACATATAGGGTAGAAAACGTTGCAGCAAAAGGAGAAATTGCCCATTAATGTTTGTCGGTCACACAATATGTGAAAGACAGAATTGAAAAAAGTTTGTTTACATTATATGCATTTATAATTTATCTGTTTGGATTCTGCTAAGTGCTCCGAACACACATGTACATGTATACACATTAATTCATGAAGTACATGTGTATATTTATAAATATATAAACAAAACCAAAAAATGGAACAAAGAATAAACAAGGAACTGGCACTCGTTGTCTGACAGTTGGGACATGTATTTAAACATGGTGCTAAGTAATTCAACATCTCATCATGATCCAATCTGTTTGACTAAAATTTCATCATATTTTCTATAATAAACATCAATGTTGTCATGTAAACACTACAAACAATTTATGTTGACATACAGGTGCCATTGAGTAGTTATTTCATGAAATTTATATCACAGTACTTAAAGGAAACTTATCAATTGATATGAAATAAATAACTGATCAATTTAAACCTAAATATTTTTTAAATAATCCATGATTAAGTTTTTATGTTTACATGACAAAATAGCCACAAATTGTAACAAAACATTCTCAGATAAAACACCTGAGTGCAAACTTTCAACTTTAATAGAAGGACAACACAGACTTATCCTGTTGTCCGAACACTAGAAAATGAAGTAACAAGTAACATGCCTTGGCAACTATCTGAAACTTAAAACGATTCAAGCTTACAACAGCTGGGATATTCTGTTTCCCATGATTTACTGCTACATGGGTATCCGCATTGAATCTATAATTCAAGTAGTGACAAGCAATATAACAATTTAACCCATTCCCATGTTTTTACCACCCTGTGGTACAATAGTTTCTGAGTCACAGCTTGGAAACAGTTGAGATCCCCACCCCATAACCATACATAAAATTGCTGGGCATAACAAATCAAATACAGATATGCTACAAGGATTGGCCTTGGGATCTGGCATATTCCCTTTGATCTCAGTTTGAGAATATTTTGCCATGATTGCTTAGATATCCAGGTGAGTGATACAGGCCCTCTGCGCCTCTTGTATAATAATATTTTCATTCAGTCCACTTAATTATTCATTTGACAAAGTTAATCAATTAATCCAGAGCTAAAAATACCTGCTAATGCAGTGTTTTTCCGGAGTTGGGGGAAATACAAATTGCCGAATTAGGAAAAGTTTACACACAAATCATTGTTTTCTATGAGTGGAATGCTAACTAATATTGTAGTACACAGTGTAAATACTAGCTTTACAGGATGGAACACATCAATTTTGTACCTAAACTCTCCTAGTTTCTTATCCATTTTGTGTAATACTTGCCATTACATTTAAGGGTTTATCAAGATAGATATATTGACGAAATTTGCAGTATACTTAAGCTTGTATTACCTAAAGTCGATGTGCAATGCACTGCTGTAAGGCAACTTTGACCTTAATCTCCAGGTCAATTAAAGGTCAATTAAATGCAAAAAATTAAATGCCTAGTAAGGGAGAAGGGGAGACATGTTTATGTTCACAAAAACAATCTCTAGTTTGGTTTTGTACCACAAAAACTGTACGTTATTTCATCTGAATCTTAAACTAGTTACGTGTTCATTATAGTTTGTTTTAATTTTTCAGTTGAAGTTGCCGCAGCTGATTTGGGTAACGATGATGATGAGGAGGAGCTCGTTGATGGTGAAGATGATATGAATGGAAATGTAGTGATGATGATTATGTTGGTGATTCAGAATCTAATGATCAAAGCACAGTATATGAATTAGATGTGAGACCACTACAAAAACTGTGTCCAGTTCATGCTGATCCCATATATAAATATGCACAATCATAACAGTTTAAGTCTGTATCATGTAGTGATACATTGTGTCATGAATTACTGTCATAGATTGCTTCGCATTCTTATTAAACTTTTTTGTTTTCCTTCAGTAACTGCCACATACAAGAGAAGTCTGAATGAGAAAAGGAACTACATCAAAGCAGACTACTGTCTATTTTGTTGTAACAAATATAATTCAAAAATATCCAAACATTACATATCAGTGCATTCTGGTGTAAAAAAAATCATGATGATGCCAGTGGGAGATAGGAAGAGAAAGATTGCATTGCAGAATGATGGGAATTTTCAGCACAATATACAGGTAATTAGGTAGAAGTCATACATGTGTCATATGCATGTGTGTTTTATTCTCCTCATGCATGCATTTGTACATGCATTCACTCAGCAGTTTCTGATTCACAAGGACCTCCCATTATTTACTTACCAAATGGCTTAGATATATGCTCCAGACTTGACAACAAACTTATTTGGTCTGTTTTGTTCCATTTCATTGTTTGTTTTGTCAGTTGTAAGTATTTTTAAGGCAAAATATTGTTTTGAGTGTATCATTGCAAACTCATTTACAGCGTGAACATGTATGTAAAAAAACGTACACCAATCAGTAGAAAATAATCGGGGTGTATTCCTTTCGTCTGTGCGGGATGTGATAGAGACACTGTACGAGTTATGCGTCAATGGAATGCTTCAGAACAGGAGTCGGGGTAAACAATATGGCGGTCAGAGTAGTCGCTATACTTTCACTTTTATTAGAGGACATGGAGGACACCGAAGATGACAACTTCGGAGACGACGAAGCTGTGGTTGCTTTCATTGCGGCTTCTATGTAAGTTTAGATTCCATTATGCGTGTTCAAATTAGAAATAATCAAGAGAAATTGATATTATAACATCGCTCCATACTAGAAGATTAGTACCTTATGTGAAAGAAACGTTATGTTCATAATCGTGTAGGTCTACAGTACTGAATGTAAACAAAACGAGCGAGTGACAACACTTTCCCCCGTATCCACTTTTTAGTAGACAGATTATCAATTTCAAGACTTACGCTCTACTATAACTTTTGTTCCCCTTAAAAAAGTATTAAATACGGATTTTCCTAATCATCAAATGGAGGTTATTTACGTGATTTTTTTGTTTTATAGGTTTTGCGTATTTTACTTTTCAGTGTTCGTGAGGAAAGGGTGAGAATACAAAGTTACACGGAGCAAATTGTACCTCATTACCTGCTGGATGATTTTAAGAGGTTCTTCAGGGTCTCCAGATCAACATTCGAGATTTTGTATGAAAATATTTCTGCTTATGGTGATCTTGCACCAGGGTGGACTGGAGGAAGGGAGCCAATACCTATCGATAAGCAGTTACTGATGATGTTGTGGTATGTTTCTAGTCACGAGACACTAAATCGCATAGCTGATAGATTCAATGTCACAGAATCATCCATGGTGAGGACCAGGGACCGTCTCTTCAGTGTATTCATTGAACATTTAAAAGAAAAAAATATATTTTGGCCGCAGGGAAATGATAAAGCTGACATAATTAGAGGATTTGCAAGAAAAGCTAATTTTCCTGATGTAGTGGGTGCCATTGATGGTACACATATTAAAATAAAAGCACCAAGTCAACATCCAGAGAGCTATGTGAACCGAAAAGGTTTCCATTCGATTATTTTACAGGCTGTATGTCGGGAGGACATGAGAATCATACATGTAGTTGCAGGATGGCCAGGTAGCTGCCACGACGCTCGAGTTCTCAGAAACTGTGATTTATGGGATGAAGGTCCTGCCAGATGTGGAGATGCTCATATAATCGGAGACACAGCTTATCCCATTAGAAAATGGTTGCTAACACCATACAGGAATAATGGTCATCTGTCCCACCAACAACAACGCTACAACACAGCCTTATCAACTACTCGTGTTACTGTTGAACGTGCTTTTGGGATGTTTAAAGGTCCGTTTTCTCGACCCCAGTGTGTTGATACAAGATTAAAACAACTGTTGATCTGGTAGTAACAAGATGACAACCACATTCTTCCCCATGGTGTACAAGCACTACAAGGCATGGATGATGTTGAGGGGCTTAGAAAGCGGGAACATCTTACAAGGAACTTGTATACATATGAAATTTATTCCAAAAGACTTGTTCATATACCGGTATTATTGTATGGAAATAGTGGGAACATTTTTACCAAAAACACTTTGAATTTGACAAACAAGGAGAATCAATACAGCTGCATTTTCCATATAGTATGATGATAAAACTACCTTTGACATTTTGAAAATATATAACAAAACAATTATTATATGTTTTNGAAACTACTTCGACATTTTGAAAATATATAACAAAACAATTATTATATGTTTTGCTCCTTTATTCAACATTACAACTTGTAAAAAATATGAAAAATAAAAATATAGAATCAGATAAACAATAAAATATTGTCAAAAAGTAACGAAAACAACATGCTGAAGGCTTGCCTGAGCCCAGAGCAACAAAAAATATCTCAGGACATCATCATAAACATGACTAGAATTACACAATTCGATGGTTTATACAAAAATACATGAGAAATCCAGGTGAAAGTCATGATAGCTTTCACTATTGTTTTTAAGTAAACAATTAAATTTTCTAAACCTCCTTTTTTATTTGCTTTTCTCATATCTGGACAGCCAGAACACAGAGTATGTATCGTGAAAGCATTAATATTTTTAATTCCTTGAGCTTTCCCACTCCCTTTACCTGACCTACAGATATACAATTATTGGAAATCAATCAGAATTTATAATGAATAAATGCAGCATAAAAATGGCTGCAGTAAATGTGCCCTAATAACATTTTTCATTAAAAATACACTTGTATCTTGGTTGAATTATTGTAATTACAAAATAACGAGAAACAAAAAATATCTTGCATTCCAGAAAAATCAAAAGTTTCTGTGAAGGTAAAAAGAAGGGTGCTTGTCTGATGGAACCCATCACAGATTACCGGTACAGTCCTGGACTTGGTACACCTTTAAAACTTCCTTAATCTCAGCTCTACAAATGGGACATATTTCCAGCTGTCTAGCGCACACTAAGCATGCAGCAACATGGCCACAACTTATAAATGCACAGTCTCTCTCTCTCGTTCCATGCAGATATTACATGTTGTATCTGAAAATAAATAAAAACAAGGAAATTACAGGACAAGAGATCCCAGATGGATCTTGGCGCCCACCATTGTATAATGTTTATTGATTTTCACTTTTCTACTTTTGTAGGTAATGCTTATCTGTTCTATTGACAATAACAAGTGATATTAAAAAAATATGACTACTTTTTTTCTGATATTAGCAAAATTGAACATGCAAAAAAGGGACAAAGAAGAACCTACAAACTTAAGAAATAGCAATATTAAACCAAATTCAACATCAAAGATGGGTGCCTGTCGCCTCTCAAGAAATAGAATAACAAACTTCAACTATCAGAATCCAAGATGGCCACCTGTTGGCCATTTTGTTTATGAACTTACATGTCAAGCTGGAGAAATATCTTTCCTGTACTTTCCAAAAATTAGTGATAACAATGATTATTTATGGATGGGTGGACGATGAAAGAAAGGCAATTTGAACAACCCACCATCAGATGCTGGTGGGCTAAAAAGTGCAAAATATGATGTGATGATTGTTCTGAAATAGATTTCTAGTCCTTATTTTTCATATTTTGATCAGCCTGACTGGTGGTTGTGGACTGCGCCGATTCCCCTTGATTTTGCAGCACAGACAGAAACCCCCGAAATATTTCCGTTCTTTCCGAGCACTCTCATTTCCATACATTTCTTGTTGATTAGATATAAAATTAGATAAGACATTGATAACTTCTGATGCATGAGACTTACTTTGTTTGGTTTGGGTTCACTGCCATCTGATGACCTTTTACCTTTAATAGGAGATCTTTTACTGCTCTTTACTGGTTTTTCACCATCAGAATCTGATGTCTCGGTAGACTGTCTACTGAGCTGTCAGAGCAAGCTACATATGAAGGATTGAAATTAGGCTTGTTTGAAATGAATGCAAGTTCATTTGCATAAGGATGAGATTTGCTATCATTGCCTGACTTGTTATTGTGATCATTTACATTTTTTAGACCTCTTAACAGTGTCTTCCATTTTCCTTCACATTGACTAGGTGTCATGTTGTGTCCATGAGAGCACAGGACTTTACTTACCTGCACCCATGCAGATTTTTTTCTCAATTTTCCAGTAGTAAGAAGCTTCATTCTGGATTTGTACTCGTCTATTAACAAGAGTGTCGCTGCCCTTGTTCAAACTGTTGTGGTCATGCATCTACCTGTTTCTGCTGAACTGTTGGCATCTGAAGTACCAGATGAGGCTGAAGCACCAGAACTTCCAGAAGAGATGTCTGATTCTGACAAGGAAAAAAATACATAATGTATGTACATCTGTCGCATGAAGGACTAAAATAAGAGGCCCAAAGGGCCTGCATTGCTAACCTGGATATTTCACTGATCATGGGAAAACACTCTCACTAAAGTTATATTACAAATATTTTCCCATTTTGGGATACCTTTCACAATAACATGCGAAAAAGTAAACACTTCAATTCAACTAACATTTCGCTTTCTGGTTCCAAAGATGCAAATTCAGTTGAAAGGCACCCAACTTTGATAACCAATTTTGTTCAACCCTTCTCCTCTGTCTTCAGAAAGGATACTGCAGATCAAGTGAATCAAAATCTCTTTTTATCCATAGAGAAGAATAACTAAACAACAAAGAGATCCCAGAAGGATCTTGGCACCCACCATTGGATGATCTTATTGGATCCATGTAAGACTGATATTTTCTCTTCTTTTCTCATCTCTGAAGTTTGAGAAAAATCCTTCCAGAACTTCTCAAGATATATGGATAACAGACTTCAACTGCAAAAATCCAAGATGGTTGCCTGGTGGCCATGTTTGTTTTTTCAGATCAGACTCAAAATTGAATGGGTATAACTAGGGACCAAGGGGAATCAACAACTGAGATTTGAGAAAGATCCTTGCAATACGTCTCAAGAAATAGAGATAATAAGGATTGTTTACAGACGGACGATGGACCATGGACGTACGTAGGGCGATTTGAATAGATAATGGTGGGCTAAAAATCCTCTATTTTTCTATTGAGCCCCACTCCTTCGTTCCCAAGGGAACCTGACCCTCCTTTTATACAAATTGAGTCTTCTCCCCCACCTCCATATGTTCAATATGTCACCTGTTATTATGTCATTACAACTTCAAGTCATAAAGTAAATAAATTTCAAATGGAAGACTGAATTAATATCATAATGAACTTCAATCACATTGATAGCTTTAGAGAGTTACTGATTAACCTGAGCGCCATGCACCTATGAACATATTTTTTAACAATTAATATTTTTAAGACTTACTTTGGTTATATATAAAAAGAGTGAATTATTACTTTCTTCCAAAAAAATACGGGAAATATCAAATCAGTTTTTTAATTAAAATTTCTGTTCTAAATTTAAACCTTAAGCTCCAGAATCAAACTCCTGCTGGTAATGTTATTGTATAAAATTACTTGTTCATTGTGAGACCTTTGATCTTACCCGCAGTGTTGGGAGAGACTACGTCTGCCAGTGATTCTGCACTGCCAACTAAAATTTATTAAAATCATATTTTCACAACTTGTTTTCAAACATTTTTCAGTACATTAAATTCAAATCTTTGACCTTGGATTGTTATGAGATAATAAAGCAGGTTTATATCATTGATAGATTAAAACTGGTCACCCACTTTAAAAATTTAAATGCAAGATCATTTATATTTATGCCATCTTTCAGTTCTATTAAATAAGTTTGATCATATATATATGTGTGACATATGTGATAAATTAATGATATTTATTCTACATATCGATACATTGCAAAACATTATCTTCTGCGATTTATATAGTCGGCATCAATATTGATATGACTACCAGTATGTGCGCACAGCAGCGCAAGAAGGTAATTTTTTCAGTGGTTATATATATATTTTGGTAGTGAAAACTAGCCATAATGAAACAAATGTGTTAAGCCTACCTGAAATACATTTATGTGCAATGAATAGATGCATTTCCGAAAACCACTTCCGGCATTCCTCACACTCAAACATGGTTTTCTGTTTTCTCCCTGGGTTCTATTGAGATCATCTTCATTTTGTTCTGTCATCAACACCATGGGCCTGATGGGCTGTCTTCCTGTATCTGATAAAATTTTAAAAAATTGTGCAAATCTCTTAATCTCCGGTAGTCAAATGTTTTCCCCCTTTTATTGAACCATTTTTTTTTTACATTCGTTAGGCTTTGGTGTTATGAATGGAAAGCGAGTAAAGCTTTCTCATTACATTTTGCCCAAATATTATAGGCATACAGTAGGCCTAACACTACCAGACTTTATTTTGAAAATTATAGAGCAAAGTTACGCAGCTGATTAGAGTCGGGGACGGGAATAGGACAGACAGGATTCCAACAATGTAAGAGGATTTACACGGCGAGAAACTTATGGCAGGCAATGTCGGCACAATAAATGATAGAGTAACAGGAATCGCCATGTTATCGTGGCTTCAGTTTATGTTGCTCAAACAACGTGTTTAAATGAAAAAATCGTTTAGGTTTTCACTTACGATTGCACTGATGGGCTGCAAATGTTTCACGAAGAGCAAAGTATACCCCACATCCATTACATAGGTAGGTGAGGTTACCGACCGTCGGGTTCTGAGTAGTGATGTTATTCGACGCCATTTTTTAGTCCGTGTGCACCACCTCGATAAATGGTGCGCGCGGCACACCACGCGGATTGTGCCGGAACAGTGTTCTTTTGTACTCCTTTGAAAAGACAGAGTCCGGAACATCCCGGACACGCGAAAGGAATACACCATTGGAGTCAGGTTGTTACTCATCATATTTAAAATAATTTGAAACAGTTTATGCAAAAATAATGATGTTAGAGAGGTGACTATAGCAAGAACTTTCAACATGATTTGTACACGAGACACTTAGGTGAAGTGAAAACAGCTTTTTTGAAACTTGCTGTTTTCTTAAGGTTTGATACTATATGGGTTGCACAATTTCTGATGCTTTGATACACTTGTGTATGTCTGTTTTTTGTTCAGTGTAGACAAATTATAAAATGTAAAAAAAATCTTCCTTTAATAGCACCATTCTGAGAGCTCATTAATAACCAATACACATTAGATCTTTTTAATAAAACAATTTTAACCATACCTGTTTCATTTTATAGATTTTCATAAAAACATGCATCTTGTTGTTATCCCCCTCTTTCACCGAAACGGGGGATATTAATTTGGGTTTGTCTGTCTGTCATGCTTCGTTTCCGTGCAATAACTACAACAAATGTTAACCGGTTTTCTTCAAACTTGTTCACAGGGTTAAATGCTCTAAGGGCTCGGCCAAGTTCGATGACGACTTTCAGCGGACCTCATTTGGCGGAGTTATGGCCCCTTGAATAATGAAAAACGTCATTATCTACTGCGTTTCGTTTCCGTAATATAACTACAGCAAATGCTAACCGGTTTTCTTCAAACTTGTTCACAGGGTTATATGCTTTAAAGGCTCCGCAAAGTTAAATGACCACTTTCATCGGACCCCATTTGGCAGAGTTATATGGCCCCTTGAATAACGAAAAACGTCATTATCTGCCGTTTCTGTGCAATAACTGCATCAAATGTTAACTGATATTCTTCAAACCTGGCACCAGGGTTAAATGCCTTAAGGGCTCAACCAAGTTCGATGACCACTTTCAGCGAACTTTATTTGGCGGAGTTATGGCCCACGAATTACGAAAAATTCATTATCTGCGGTTTCTACATGTTCAATAAAAAGTCTATCTTCTGTGTAAGGCCTTAATTTTTCTTCGAGTTTCAACAGCACGATGCTCACATGTTTAATTTTTAATCTCAATAATGGTTCCCTAGAATATGTCCTGCAAGCGGGGGAAATAAATTCCACGAATTTGCTTGTTATCATTAATTTATTTATTAGTTTGTGATAATTATCAGAGAACTACATGTATATGCAGAGCTAGAACATTACCTAATTAATGAAGTCTTATCACACACATATTTAATGTACTTGCAGGTGTTGAAAGCTGGCAGAGGTGAACTTGTGGTATCTAGACGCCCACAGGAGTCAACAAAAGGCTGTAATGCTGTTGATTACTTGCCGTGTGAATTCTGCAATGCTTTCATCAAAGAAGAATCTCTTTGGCTGCACGTGAAAAACTGTGCCCATATACCTTTTGAGTGTGAAGCTGAAGTCAATTATGTTAGAAATGGTAGAGTCATACTTTTCCCCTTCATTCAACTTTCAAATGAACCGCAGAAGTATGACAACCTTGTAGAAAACATGAAAGAAACAACTCAAAACCCTGGCCTTAAAGCATTGTGTGAAACTGACACTCTTATAAGAGAGTTTGGAAACTGTTTACTTAACAGACTGGGCATAGAGGATGAGCAACGCCGAAAGAATAAAGCAAATGTTAGAACAAAGTAGAGGTCTGTTGCAAGATTATTACAAAAACTGAATGAAAACAAACTGTGTCAGCAGGAACTCAGTTATTATATTTGTGGAAAAGAATTCATGAATGTTGTGAAATGTGTCAAAGATTTATCCGTAGAGGCAGATTCTCCTAATTGCATTGACACTGGGACACTATTTGAAACAAATCAGTCTCTTAAAGAATAGTTTGGGTATTCAGAGAGGAGATGGGTTGATGAAACACGAGGCAAACGATTTTAGAGAACTTTATACTGCACACTGGAATGCAAAAGTATCAGCAGTTGCAAATAGGAGACTTAAGCTAAGATGTATAAACAAGAAAACAGAAATCCCCTCCACTGAAGACCTGATTCTTTTGAAAGACTACTTATCTACAGAAATTAAAAATGGGGCAAAAGATGTTAAGCCATAATATGATGACTGGGTAAGGATGGCACAGAAAGTGTTGGCACGCATTGTACTCTAATAAGAGACGAATTGCAGAGGTGGAAGAGCTGAAAGTCACTCATTTCGAAAATCGAATTACTGACTCGGATGACAACAAAGACATCTTGAATTTTCTTGACATATCAGAAAAAGCTCTGGCTAAAAGGTAGGTGTTAATCATCAGTCTTTCTAGGATTATATAAAATATGGACTTGCAACAAAGGTTGTTCTTGTTAGTAAATTTTATACACTGCTTTCATTATGGTAACCGGATTAAGAGTCAGGTGGTAGAATAGCTACATAAAAGTCCAGAAGGGATCCTCAATTTGTAGCCCACCATCATCAGATGGTGGGCTATTCAAATTGCCTTTCTTCCGTGGTCTGTCGTCCGTCCGTCCATTCGCTGTTTCTCAGAAAGTACAGAATGGATCTTTCTCCAATTCCATATGAAGGTTTCCCTTGATCCCTATTGTGCATGTACAATTTTGGGACTGATCAGAAAACAAAATGGCCAATAGGTGGCCATTTTGAATTTTGACAATTGAAGTTTGTTACCACTATTTCTCAGAAAGAATGGAATAGATCTTTCTCTAATTTCATAAGTGGGTTCCCCATTGTCCTTTGTACATGTTGTGCCCATTCAATTTTGAGTAGGATGTGGAAATCAAAATGACCGACAGGTGACCAACTGTGATTTTGACATAAGAAATTTGTTATCGATCTTTCGTAGACTTCATATGTAGATTCCCCATGTCATCAACTGATTAAGAGGAATAAGGAAAGAAGGGAAAAGTAAAAAAGATCGGTCTTTCATAGGACTGATATAGATCATTCAATGGTGGGCACCAAGATCCCTCTGGGGTCTTTTGTGCTCAGAAAGAACTGAATGTATCTTTCTCAAAATTCATTTGTAGGTTCTCCTTGGTCCCTAGTTGTGCATATTAGATTTTGAGACTGATTGGAAAACAAAATGGCCATTTGTAATTTTGTCAATTGAAGTTTGTTACCCCTTTTTCTCAGAAAGGACAGGATGGATCTTTCTCAAATTTCATTTGTAGGTTTCCCTTGGTCCCTAGTTGTGTATATGAAAAGGCAAAGCCTTAAAAGAGCGAAGCTTTTGTTGATCTCCGATATTTACTGATTTAGAATGAGATAATTTTAATACTGCTTTCAAAATGAGGCAAGATGCAATTTATTTAAAGTCGGCTAGTCGAGGGATAACATTCCCAGTTACCTGCCCGACCACGGGGGTTTTCTCCGGATCTCCGGCTTCCTCCCACATTAAGAATAAAATCCTCTGTGTGCTTCCGTCAGGTCACAAAAAGAATGACGAAAAGAGCTTCATATTTGTGTATATTCATTTTGAGACTGATCGGAAAACAATGGCCAACAGGCAGCCATTTTGCATTTTGGCAATTGAAGTTTGTTACCGCTATTTCTCAGAAAGAACTGAATGGATCTTTCTCAAACTTCATTTGTAGGTTTCCCTTGGTCCTTAATTGTGCATGTTCAATTTTGAGACTGGGATTTTGACAGAAGTTTGTTATAGATATATCTTAGGTCTTCCGTAAATTTCATATGTAGGTTCCTCACGTTATCAAATGATTAAGAGGAAGAAGGAAAGAAGGGAAAAGTAAAGAAAAGATCAGTCTTTCATGGGACTGATGTAGTTCATTCAATGGTGGGCGCCTATAAAATTTTCACATCATTTGTGATGAAACCATGAATTTTCTTCACTTCTTTTTTGACCAAATTAATTTGAATTTCGTCATTGGCGCAAATGGTACCCTACAGCGCTTGCCCTCCTGTTGCCTCTTAATAAGCTATCTTTATGCATAGAAAAGCTATAGAGTCTAATGAATATTGCTAGGGGAAAGGTCTTTGCTATGAAAAAGGAGATACGGGTTGGGATAATTATGTCCCCCAAAAGAAGTGGTGGGGACATGTTGTTTTTGCTCCGTTTTTAGCTCACCTGCCCCAAGGGTGAGTTGCGAGTCGTTTCGCTTGTTCCTATAAAATAGAATGTTTACCTATTATACTTTTTCACATCTGTTAGAGGTTTATATTTAAAAAGGTATACTTTTGAATAAAAATATGTTATAAAATGTTTTTCAAGGTACTTTTGTGTCAATTTCTTTAACAAAACACTTTAATTTAACTCATACCTGTTAAAAATTTCACTTGAAAAGACTTTTGTTGTTGTAATCATATACAAACTGAAACAAATACGCCAAAGTTTTTATATATAAATATTCCATTTGTTTTCACTGTTCCAATATCTAAACTGTCATAAAGACATACTCGGGTTGTGCGATGGTGTTAAATTGTGCTGTAATTATATGTCAAACTAGAAAACATTGATACCTATTATGTGAATCTTTGTAGAATTATGTGTAAACTTTAACTTCGTCGATTATTAAATTTGTTACTTTTGAAACTTTCAATCTGTGTCCATTTTTATTCTCATGTTCATTGGAGCAGGTATAGCGAAAGTTTTTCTCACACATTTCTGTTCCATGGTTGACTTGAAATATACTTTGTAGTAGAGTATCCTGGTGATAACATCATTTAAATACTTTCTCATGTGATTCATTGTAAAGTTGATTATATTTGATAAATCAAATGGCTACATAGGGAATTGAATCCTAGATTTTTAGCCTAACGTTCTAACCTTATAAGCTGCTGGGACAAACTTTTCTCTGTATGTTTGGTTATGTTTAGGCCTTAAGGTGATAACCCTTGCAATGTCACTAGTGCGATACATCGGGCTCAGAATTTAAAGCGTTTAGTTTAGCGGAGTGTGAAAATTGTTTCTTGCTGATAACATCATTTCAAAAGCTTGACTGAGTTGGGTTACTGTGAACATGTCTTTTCTTACAATAACAACATTTACCTCTACATTTTTATGGTCGACTTCTACATATTATAGCTCTATTTTTAATTCGGGATGTGTTCAGTCTAACAATAGCATGAAAGGGGAGACCTTCCAACATCGTCTGTTGTGGACATGTTCAGTCTTGTATGTCCCCTCCAAACTGGGACGTTTCACGTTTCAAACATGTCTAGTTCAAACTCCCTCCACACATTCTTTCCTATTGTGCGTCACATAATCCCTCCGCAAGCGTTACACATTCTATGTATATCTAGATCAAAGGATATCCTCGACAGGTGGAGGATACGGGTGAATTCCAAAGAATTTCGGAGGGACATCATGTCATACATTCTGCAAAGTTCAATCCTCATTACAGTCACTCACTCCCACATTCCTTACCTATAGGAATTTCGTAGGGACATTGCGTCATACATTCCACAAAGTTCAATCCCTTTTACAGTCGCCTCCTCCCAAATTCCTCACCTCCAGGAATTTGGGAGGTAGCGACTGTAAAACTACCCTACTTTTTGTACAGATGTAACAGGTTACGAGTGCAATACATGTGACTATAGCCCCAAGGTCATCCCCTGTTTGTTCAATTTTAGATCCCCATCACTTGTTGATACTTGCATCCAAGTCCGGTTGAGATTCTGACTATAACATGTCATGTGTTGATGCTGACAAATCAAAAAGGTGTACTTCTACCGCTGTGAAAACATTCAGGGAATATTTAACCGCGAAAAAGCTGCCGACCGCTTTTGAGCATTTCCATGCAGCAGACCTGGACGATGCCCTGTCGAAATTATATCTGAAGATGAGAAACAAGAAGGGAGAGATGTACAAAAAGTCCACGTCACTAGTATACAGGCATGGTATCCAAAGACATCTTGAAAACATGGGCAAAACGCATCACATCTGTAAAGGGGACAGCTTCAAAAAATCAAGGTCATTGAAATGCATGACGAAGGAGATGAAACGGAATGGATTGGCTGCTGTGAATCACCATATATTAACAAACCTGGAAACAATGTACAACTTTTTGACACATGATAACCTGGAGAATGACCAGTTCTTGCAGTACAAGGTATGATACACAATCAACAAACTTTCTTTTCCGTAAAATAAATGTAAGCATTCCGTATTTACATTGTACTTGCGAAGCTTACAATGGTTTTCCTATTCAAAGTCTCTTCTGTAAAAGTACATTGTTAGGAAACCAACAGGGAGGCCCAATGGGCCTACATCGCTCACCTGGTATTAACCTCACACTTGTAATCTTAAAAGTGGACTGTTATATAGCTACAGACAGAATATCAGTGTTTGATTCACAAGAACATATTAAAAGATTTAAAGATATGGTGCATGTGACCTTGAATGTCGAACAAGGACATTAGATTGAAAGTGGGTCAAGGTCATTCATTTTAACAAACTTGGTAGTCCTTCATCCCAGCTTGCTACGGGCCCAATATCAGTACCCTGGACCTTTTGGTTATTGAGAAGAAGTGGTTTGAAGATTTTACGACATTTGACCCCTGCGACCTTGAAAGTGGGTCAAGGTCATTCATTTGAACAAACTTGGTAGCCCCTCATCCCAGCATGCTACAGGCCCAATATCAGTACCCTGGGCGTTTTGGTTATTGAGAAGAATTAAGTTGTTTGAAGATTTTAACATATTTTACCCCTGTGACCTTGAACGTGGGTCAAGGTCATTTATTTGAACAAAGTTGGTAGCCCTTGATTCCAGCATGCTACTAGCCAATTACCATCATCCTAGGCCTTTTGGTTACTGAGAAGAAGTTGTTTAAAGTAAAAAGTTGACGACGGACGCCGCACCATGGCATAAGCTCACTTGCCCTTCGGCTAAAAATGGTACTATATATTTATTAATACTACTTTATTTTATTTCCCTGTGTATAAACATGACAGATGACTGATATTTATATGTTTGTGTTTTCAGGTCTTTGTAGACATCATGTTTCATTTTGGGAGGAGGGGCAGGGTAAATATAGCTTGACTTTCCAGACAGGACTTTGGGGTGACCAGAACCGCGACAGGTTCTCTGTATGTTTACAAGATCAGAGACGAACTCACTAAAAACCACCAGGACGACAGACGGACGGATGTATGAAATCAAAGGTACTGTACAGTATAAATGTATCTATATTTTTACCAAGTAAAGTAGTTTTGTTTTATCTTAAACGTTTATCAATATTCGTGTATCGATAACTAGTTATTTTCAATTGGTAAAAACAATAATATGTTGTCATATGTCTACCGAAATTATTTTAATTAATATTTCAAGCCCTCTGACCTACATTTGTACATTATATATTTGCAGAAAGTATGAGGTGCCCCATGAGGTCCTTCATGAAGTAACTTCGTCGGCTAAACCCTCAATGTCCGAAACTTTTCCAGCAACCAAGGAGTGAACCAAAGGATGGTATTTACTACAACAATTTAGCTGTTGGTCACAAAAAGTTTGGGACATTCATGAACATGATTAGCAAAGATGCAGGTTTGTCAGTTATTTACACCAATCATTCCACAGTGCATGTAATAATAATAATAATAAATTCTTATATTTAGACAGGGTAACATATTTAGACTTTCGCCTAGTTTACAATATGGCCCTGTAAAATACACATATATACAATGTACAACAACACACTTTAAACTTTTACACAACATCACTTACATGGAAACAAAATAAATGAAGCACTTTAGTAAAATAATCCTTACACCAGGGACATATTAAAATGAACACATCTTAACTATAACATATGAATGGAAGTTTAATCATTCATACACTGTAGGGATAATTCAAAGGATAAAGTTGAAATAAAACTGGCTTTAGTACCGACCAATATCACAGGTAAGCTTTTGCGAATTCATATTGCACTATGTTGTTGTTGATTTAAAATAGTTGCTAAGATATAACTTTTTTTTAAGACGGAAGGCTTGTAGCGTTTCGTGTCTCTTCAGTAAGATCATTCCACAGAGCAGTACAAGACTGAGGTATATATAAAATCTTGTTCTGCATTTGGGAATATGAGCTTACTTGATTTTAAAGAACGGGTAGTCCTAGTTGAAACCTGGCTGACATAAGTAAATAACTTTTGTTTTAAAAAATCAGGAGCCTCATCATTGAGGATTTTGTAGGTTAATACACATTTCCTGAAAGTATAGGCATCCAAATCTTGAAAAGTATGGAAGTTAAAATATCTTTATTATTTAAAATATCTTTCGCAGCTCTTTTTTGAAGTTTAAAAATTCTCTCTGTCAGTGATCAGTTTGAAGGATTACTCCATACATAAGAACAATATATAAAATGTGGTAAAACGATTTTCAATGTGGTTGTTCCAAGATAAGAAACTATCAATAAAAACAAACAGTTTGGCACAATGGACAGTTTCAATGATAGAAAATCTCTAAGTTTTGAGAGCTTTTGGGAAGAACCAATTAGCATACAATGCGTTTTTGTAAGGTTAAGACTCATTTTGTTTTCGGTCATCCACTTACATGAAAACTGAAGGTCCTCACTTAATTTTCTCTCAACGTCATTAACTGACTCACCTTAAACACTTTGTGAGGTGTCGTCAGCATACATGGTCACTGATGATTACTTTAAACATTTAGGATAATCATTAATTCATTTATGAAAAATAAAGATCCCAGTATCGAACCTTGTGGGACACCAATATTAAATGTGCATGTGCTCGACTCGGCACAAATACCAAGTCGACACATTATGAGTGTCACTGGACACAGGTCGAAATCTTCCCTTAAAACCTATTCCGGTAAAACTAACTGATGATAAGACAAGAAAGTTGATGTCTGCAACCATTAGTGAGAAGACCAAAGGAAAAGAACGATCAACTATTGTGCACCCCCCAGTCAGTGTGTGTGCTCGTCAAGGCCCTTCTAGTGTATGCTCTCCTATTGAAGACACGCAACTTGACAACATGGATCTTTTTGCATTATCCGACTCGCAAACAGATCCTTTAATGAATGACTTGCTGACTGACACTGATGGAGTGGATGATGACATTATTTCACAAATTAAAATGCCCACTGAAATTTGCACCCCTCTGAATTTAACCAAATCTTTTCAGACTTCTATGATGCGTTTTCCAATGGCTAAAATTATAAGAAATTGCCAGAATGTCACAATCAATTACAATATCAATTTATTTGATAACGACTGTTGATAATTCAACTGTATTGACATTTTGTTGTTAATATAAGAGATTTCTTTAAAAAAAAATGAATAATTAATCGGAACAGAATTAAAAAAAAAATTTGTTAAACTGTATTTTTTTTATTTATTTTTCAGATTGCTTACATTACTGATTTGAAAATAATAAAACAATTTAAGCCTTTAACTTCAGGCCCAGGAATCGAACTCGGCCGAAGGCTATAATTGAATATTAAAAATGTCTTCATTATACCTGGCTGGCAAACCGCTTCCTTTTGCCATCAAAATCGCAAAGGCGTTGATTGCCTGGCCCGTTGCTTCGTCGTCTGCCTTACTGAAATTTTCAATATTGTATTTAACTCTACTTTTTTAAAATACACAATGAAAATATATATACCAAGTTTTTATGTAGTTTTGAATATTTAACAGCACAGTATAATTATAATTAATCGATGTAGTCAGATAGATTCATACAAACTAACCTGGCTATGTCTCCAATTGTCTTCTCGCTTCCACGACACTCAAAACTTAACTTGGCTCCAAATTTGAGCACATCGCCGACGGACAAGTGCCTGCCAACTTCAAATGCCGTCGGTGCTCGCTGTAACGATATATTTGGTGTTTTTGGAACCCCCGGTGTGGTACATATCAAAGATATCCGACAATAATTCGGTTGTCCTGACCGAAGTCATTAGTTTGCTCTCAGTGGAGTGCTCGCATTTTAAAAATATAAGAGCTGTTACCGCTGCGGTGTGCATGATGGAAGCCATTGAGGTCTGGATCAAATTTTATGAACATTTAGGTATCAATTCCATTTAATAAATTGGCAGTTATTTTAAGTGTTTCTGTTTGCAAAACCAGTAAAAACGGAATTTATGAAAACCAAAAACAGAGTTGGGGCAAATATGGATATGAAAATCACTGGCCCTAACCTATTATTCGCCAGTAAGTTCGAACAATCAGCTCAAACACTGATGTTGCATATCAAATCAATATTAGTGCTGTAATGCTTACTACATTTTACAAAGCAAATTTTCACAACACATACTGTCCTTGCGATTTGTGTAACTTTAATATACAATTGTATCATCTTCTTTCAGTGAGAGTGATTCATCTCAGCAATGGTGAACAAAGAACCACAATGTATGGGACAACATCACTATACAAACGGCAACGCTTGCCGATGGAACTGGGAATATCAAATTACCTCTTTGGGGTAACTATTCATCAAAGGTCCAGGTTGGTCAAAGCCATAAAGTGACCAACCTATGCAGTAAATATGTTAACAGAATGCTGCAGGTCAGTACAACAAGAGAAACACAGTTTCTAGAAACTGATGACCTTCTATAGGAATGAACGGATTTTTTTTGCAATTTTCTTTTTATTCAAGTTTTGTTTGCAATATATGGTATAGTTGCATTCAAACAATTCATATTATATTCAGACCTCGCACGACTCATATATACTCTTACTTGCATCAGTTGATATATTAGACACAAGTATTTGTTTGTTTGTTTGATTTTGTTTAACGTCCTATTAACAGCTAAGGTCATTTAAGGACGGCCTCCCCTGTGTGCAAGATGCACGCGTGTAGTGTATGTGTGTGTATTTTGGGAGGCTGCGATATGTTCGTGTTCGTCTCCTTGTGATAGCGCGGAACTGATGCCGAATTTATAGTGCTACCTCACTGAGACATACTGCCGAAGACACCCAGCAGGACGCCCCACCCGGTCACATTATACTGACAACGGGCGAACCAGTCGTCCACTCCTAATTTGCTGAGCGTTAAGCAGGAGTAGAAACTGCCATTTTTAAAGACTTTGGTATGTCTCGGCCAGGGGACAGAACCCAAAGCTTTCCTCACAGGGGCGAACGCTCAACAAATGGCCAAAAGTGAGGCATTGTCAAGGGAGACATTAGGAAGAAGAAAGTTATTTAGAAAGGAGAGAAGAAATAAGGTCCAAATTTAGTCGCCTCTTACGATCATGCAATTGGGGGCAGCAGGTACAATTCTTACGCCCTACCTGCAGGGTTTTACTGGCTAGTCAGATGACGTTATCGGCTTTCCCGAACAATTCAAGTGGTCAAACTGGACATTTGGAACGGACTATAAATATGGGGATAGCGCGGTAACATAAGTGGAAGTGCATGCAATACATACATTCATTAAAAAAAATATGACTCTTCACGTGATGTCCCTTTAACTGCAATTAGCGTTGAGATATGGGTATTTTCAATGAATTTACACTAAAAAACAACCAACTGGCCTCAGATTAATGAGTTTAGTTGACGAGATGTCCGTCGCACAGACCAAATTTTCAAGATTCGTTATTTTGGTTATCCTGCTGCATACATTCTTGCCTCCACAAGCTCGCTATGTAGCTTTCATTGACTGTTCCATTCATTGGATGCAGGTTGTTATCTGGAACTGCCTGTTCCGTCTCATTAGAACATGACTGCACCTCACTTCTCTGATCTTGAAATGTATCATTGACCAATTGTGCATCAACTCCCCGTCGGATGCTTTCTTCATCGATTTCAGTAGGAGGTAAATCGGGATATACAGATGAGTTCGCACTACTGTCATTGAAGGGTTCTTCGTGAGGTTGACTACTATGGTTTGATGTTTGACGTCTAATGTTATTTGAGGGAGGCGTATCTACTTTCTGGAAAATATGAAGGGGTAGAGCTGGTTTGACATAGAAGTACTGACAATGAAATCAGGACTGTCTTTGTCAGGTGGTTGAATAGAATGGGTTGGAGATGGGTCCTGCTGAGGACCAACATTGAAAGAGGTGCTTGATGTACCTGGTATTAAATCCACTACATCATTTGTGCTGGTATTGATAGGAAAGATGCTATTGGACCAGGCAGAATTCGATTATTGGGCAATGGAACAGCTCAAAGGTATATTTCCCCCTGTAACAATGTTTTTATTAGCTCACCTGGTCTGTCGTCCGTCAACATTTTCCTTTGAAATGCTACTTGTCCGGAATGACTCGAGGATTTTGACCAAATTTGGTCTGGAACATCATTGGCCAAAGGGTTCTCAGTTTTGTATAAACGGAGGGTATGGTTCCCCTGGGGGACATTGGGGCGGAGCCAAATAGGGGGGAAAATAGGGGGGAAAATAGGTCCAATCGAAAGATTTTGACAAAATTTGTCCTAGAGCATCTTTGGACAAAGGAGACTCACGTTTGTATAAACGGAGGGTGTGGCCCCTCTGGGGGCGGAGGGGCGGGCCCGATAGGGGAAATACAGGAAAATTGTTCTCCTACTATATGCAAGTGAAGGGTCAATTTAACCAAATTCAGTCTGAAGTCTGATTAGGGACAAAATAATTAATTTTGTATAAACTGAGATGTGTGGGCCCCCTTCTATGGGGCCAGATGGGTGGGGCTCAATAGAGGAAATAGAGGAAAATATCAAAGATCCTTCTCCTTTTGTACCGATGAAGCAATTTTGACCAAATTCGTTCTAGGGCATCTTTGAACAACGGAGCCACAAGTATGTATAAACGGAGGTGTGGTCCCTTCTTTGGAGCAGATGAGTGGGGCCTAGGGGAAATATAGGAAAACATTAAAAGATCCTTCTCCTTCTGTACCGTTGAGGGGATTTTAACCAAACTTGTTCTAGAGAATCTTTGGGCAAAGGGAATTGAATATTTATAAATGTCCCCCCGCCCACCGCCCCTCCCAGGCAGAGGAGCAGGGCCCAATAGGGGAAATAGAGAGACACATTTTCCCTTCTGTACAAATGTATAAAAAAAAAGGTGCATGTGAGGCCCAATAGGGGAAATGGAGGAAAATTGGGACATAACATGGAAACTCATTTTCTTGGTGTCTATCCCACCAAAACAGATTTATATGTAGTTTTTTTTGCAATTTGTTTCTTGTACTCCTTTGGTAAACCTGTATGGTACCCAGCAGGTTTTAAATTGAAAAATAAAATACCAGGTGAGCTATTAAGGCACCTGGGCCTCTTGTTTGGTTCCAGAAGAGGAAGGATTCAAAGCTATTTTACCTATTTGGCCCTGCCTCTCTGCAACAAGGGGGGTCGGACCCACAGTTGATACAAAATTGGTTCCCCTTAACCCAAGTAATATTAAAATAACTTCTTCGTATTTTGTGAGCGCTACCACAGGTTATTGCAGGGAGTATGGCGCCCCTACTCAGGCTACTGAACAGCTGTGTCATAAAGTTATTGTTAATTTACAATGACGTCAATTGAAGAGACAGCGATATATTAAATGAATAAATCAATTAACACTATAACAAGATGTCAATTAAAGGCAAGTATATGGCTGCTACCGCCGTATTTATATTGGCTGTTAAATTGTTTTCTTACTGCAATCTCATAAATTCCCCTTCTGGCATATTTTTGTTAAAGCAGTTTTCAACAATGACATGATGTGTTCTTTATTACTATGATATACATGGTAATGACAGGGTATCACAACACCCCTACCTATCTAATTTGTTGCTGGCCGAGGTGGAAAACTTGGGACTGGGTCACGTATAGTTTCTGCATATATATTGTCCTAGAGGACTTTGTCGTTTTGGACCTGGCTTTTTCTGTAACTTCTTTATCCTTCCCATGATGGAAAATATCTGGGAAATATAGATAATACTAATATTGAAACTTTTGTTATTTTGTAGTCGGGTATATATAGAACTAAATAAAATACATTGAAGAAAATGGTTCGAATTTTTTGTACAAAATCAAGATACTATAGTTCGTATGGAAATAAATATATATTTAAGCAATAAACTGCATAGATGTGGCAGACCAACTGGTATAACTGCCACATGTGTCACAGACAAACTGAATGGTGCGCGCTGGGCGTGACGATGATGAGGCGGCTGGGCCTGGTCGGGAAGGCAATGAGGCTGGTTCAACTGGGCGGGTAGTCGAGAAGGCTTGGCGGGAAGATGATGTTTGAGAGACTGGTCTTTCAACAAACGACTCTCGAACTATCAGTACGAAATGGTTCGATGTCCATGTCCTTGCTCTCGGAGCATTCCACTGGACCACATCACGCGAATTGGTGTTGCTGATGTGTCTCTTGGTAAAAAGGTAGTGTTCAGTTTGATGAAAGGTAGTGTGTGGGTGCCGTTCACTGCAGGATATAGTGTAGTGATTGGAATTTGAATTACATCACAGAGGGCCAATATAGTCCACACACTTGAATAGGCATTACCAAATAATGCACAACTTAGGTAAGCATCTGATTGATTTGGGGATGGTTTAGAACATGTCTGCGTCCGGTAATTAGCTGTAAGCATGTTTTGTAACGGAGTTCATTCGATAACGATTCATTTCCGACCAGCAGGGTTGAAACAGCATTGTCGTGAATTCGGTGTGTGTATTTCACACACCGTCACAACAAGTATTTGTAACTGCTCTCAGCTCCTGAAATCAAATAGCAAGGCGGAGGAAAATCACTCACGTGTTGTATGTTGTAGTTCAAGAAGTATAAGAGACCGCGCCAATACGTCACAGCGATGTTGTCGCGTAGCTCACGTGATCTTGTGTCGGCGCGGTCCACGGTCCAAGGGAGATAACTCTCCCGAAATTCACCACACTCCTCCCCGTTTTATGAAGGCCCCTCCTAGGGCCTGGTTATGACCAATTGCATTGATGGGCACGCTGCCCGTAGACAGCCCCATTTAAGCTGTTATCCTATCAATTACTGGTAAAGGGAGCTGTCTTATCACAATAGGGACCCAGGGAGTCAATAAAATGTTCAAGGAAAGAATGCCCTCCCAATTTGTATAAAGATGTAGGATGACTTGGTTTTGGAAGATAATAGGGAAGCTTAACCTCCCCTGCCTGTGGATGCCACAGACGAATCTGGGGGCTACTTCAGTGCCCCCCCACTTTGAGTTTGGAGTTAAGGAGGAGAGTATCCCACTCCCCTTACTACAACCGTACTTCTGACGTGGTGAGGAGTTACTTGCACGGAGTTCGGGAGTAAACTGGTGGGGAAGTAATCCCTCCCCACACTACAGGTGTGCCACACTACTGGTGGCGACAGTTGGCTATGCCAGGAGGAACCTTACTCGAAAGAGTAGAACCCCCTGACATTGGCATTGAGTTTGCTCACCAGGAGGTACAAGTTGTCTCCCCTGAGCGAGGCTAATTCTTCCAGTGTGTGCCTTAGGAGCCAGGGGCTGTTAATTCCATTGATGGCTCAGTCGACCATTAACTGCAATTAGCGTTGATATATGGGTATTTTCAATGAATGGACACTAAATAACAACCAACTGGCCCCAGATTAATGAGTTGAGTTGACGAGATATCCGTCGCACAGACCAAATTTTCAAGATTCGTTATTTTTGTTATCCTGATGCATACATTCTTGCCTCCACAAGCTCGCCATGTAGCTTTCATTGGCTGTTCCATTCACTGGATGCAGGTTGTTATCTGGAACTGCCTGTTCCGTCTCATTGGAACATGACTATGATCTTGAAATGTATCATTGGCCAATTGTACATCAACTCTCCGTCGGATGCTTTCTTCGTCCATTTCAGTAGGAGGTAAATCGGGACATACAGATGAGTTCGCACTACTGCCATTGAAGGAATGTTCTTGAGGTTGAATCCTATGGTTTGTTGTTTGACATATAATGTTATTTTAGGGAGGCGTATCTACTTTCTGGAAAATATGAAGGTGTAGAGCTGGTTTGACATAGAAGTACTGACAATGAAATCAGGACTGTCTTTGTCAGGTGGTTGAATAGAATTGGTTGGAGGTGGGTCCTGCTGAGGACCAACATTGAAAGAGGTGTTTGATGTACCTGGTATTAAATCCACTACATCATTTGTGCTGGTATTGATAGAGATGATATTGGACCAGGCAGAATTCGATTATTGGGCAATGGAACAGCTCAAAGGTATATTTCCCACTGTAACAATGTTTTTGTTAGCTCACCTGGTCTGTCGTCCGTCAACTTTTTCCTTTAAAACGCTACTAGTCCGGAACGACTCAGAGGATTTTGACCAAATTTGTTCTGGAGCATCATTGGCCAAAGGGTTCTCAGTTTTGTATAAACGGAGGGTATGGTCCCCCTGGGGGCAGAGGGGCGGAGCCAAATAGGTCCAATCGAAGGGTTTTGACAAAATTTGTCCCAGAGCATCTTTGGACAAAGGAGACTCACGTTTGTATAAACGGAGGGTGTGGCCCCTCTGGGGGCGGAGGGGCGGGCCCAATAGGGGAAATAGAGGATTTTTTTCTCCTACTATATACAAGAGAGGGTCAATTAAACCAAACGCAGTCTGAAGTCTAATTAGGGACAAAAGAATCAATTTTGTATAAACTGAGATGTGTGGGCCCCCTTCTTTGGGGCAGATGGGTGGGGCTCAATAGGGGAAATAGAGGAAAATATCAAAGATCCTTCTCCTTTTGTACCGATGAAGCGATTTTGACCAAATTTGGTCTGGAGCATCATTGGCCAAAGGGTTCCGAGTTTTGTATAAACGGAGGGTATGCTCCCCCTGGGGGCACAGGGGCGGTCCAAATAGGGGGAAAATAGGTAAATCTTTAAAATATCTTCTTCTCAACCAATAGAAGGATTTTGACCAAATTCGTTCTAGGGCATCTTTGGACAACGGAGCCAAAAGTTTGTATAACGGAGGTGTGGTCACTTCTTTGGAGCAGATGAGTGGGGCTTAGGGGAAATATAGGAAAACATTAAAGATTCTTCTCCTTCTGTACCGTTGAAGGGATTTTAACCAAACTTGTTCTAGAGAATCTTTGGGCAAAGGGAATTGAATATTTATAAATGTCCCCCCCCCCCTCCCAGGCAGAGGAGCAGGGCCCAATAGGGGAAATAGAGGGACACATATTTCCCCTTCTGTACAAATGTAATAGTAATGCCTATTAAGGCCCCTGGGCCTCTTGTTTGGTTCCAGAAGAGGAAGGATTTCAATGCTATTTTTCAATTTTCCCTATTTGGCCCTGCCTCTCTGCAACAAGGGGGGTCAGACCCACAGTTGATACAAAATTGGTTCCCCTTAACCCAAGTAATATTAAAATAACTTCTTTGTATTTTGTGAGCGCTACCACACGTTATTGCAGGGAGTATGGCGCCTCACTCAGGCTACTGAACAGCTGTGTCATAAAGTTATTGTTAATTTACAATGACGTCAATTGAAGAGACAGCGATATATTAAATGAATAAATCAATTAACACTATAACAAGATGTCAATTAAAGGCAATTATATGGCTGCTACCGCCGTATTTATATTGGCTGTTAAATTGTTTTCTTACTGCAATCTCATAAATTCCCCTTCTGGCATATTTTTGTTAAAGCAGTTTTCAACAATGACATGATGTGTTCTTTATTACTATGTTATATATGGTAATGACAGGGTATCACAACACCCCTACCTATTTAATTTGGTGCTGGCCGAGGTGGAAAACTTGGGACTGGGTCACCTATAGTTTCTGCATATATATTGCCCTAGAGGACTTTGTCGTTTTGGACCAGGCTTTTTCTGTAACTTCTTTATCCTTCCCATGATGGAAAATATCTGGGAAATATAGATAATACTAATATTGAAACTTTTGTTATTTTGTAGTCAGGTATATATAGAACTAAATAAAAATACATTTGAAGAAAATGGTTCGAACTTTTTGTACAAAATCAAGATACTATAGTTCGTATGCAAATAAATATATATTTAAGCAATGAACTGCATAGATGTGGCAGACCAACTGGTATAACTGCCACATGTGTCACAGACAAACTGAATGGTGCGCGCTGGGCGTGACGATGATGAGGCGGCTGGGACTGGTCGGGAAGGCAATGAGGCTGGTTCAACTGGGCGGGTAGCCGAGAAGGCTTGGCGGGAAGATGATGTTTGAGAGACTGGTCTTTCAACAAACGACTCTCGAACTATCGGTACGAAATGGTTCGGTGTCCATGTCCCTGCTCTCGGAGCAGTCACACTGGACCACATCACGCGAATTGGTGTTGCTGATGTGTCTCTTGGTAAAAAGGTAGTGTTTAGTTTGATGAAAGGTAGTGTGTGGGTGCCGTTCACTGCAGGATATAGTGTAGTGATTGGAATTTGAATTACATTACAGAGGGCCAATATAGTCCACACACTTGAATAGGCATTACCAAATAATGCACAACTTAGGTAAGCATCTGAATAATTTGGAGATGGTTTAGAACATGTCTGCGTCCGGTAATTAGCTGTAAGCATGTTTTGTAACGGAGTTCATTCGATAACGATTCATTTCCGACCAGCAGGGTTGAAACAGCATTGAATATGCAGCCCTTGACCAATATGCCGTCTTCTTAGACTGCAACAGTTTGTCCACGACTGTATCAAGTGTAAGTTGGCTACTGATGTTTGGAGTCACGTATGTCCTTATATTATATACTAACAACGCTTTTACGCTTGGCGACCGATTCCAATCTTCCATATCCGATGTCTGCCGCGTGAAATTTAAAAAGAAAATAGTACATTATATCGTTATCATATTATGTGTATGTTTAATTAACACGGGCGTATAAATAATATTTCGGATCGAAGATAAAACGATATGTAGCAACACATGACATATATCTAGATGTAATTTACACGGGTAAGATCTACAAGTTATGATAACGAACACATCTAAATCCGGATGTAGAAATACCAAAACAGATTTATATGTAGTTTTTCTTGCAATTTGTTTCTTGTACTCCTTTAGAAAACCTGTATGGTACCCAGCAGGTTTTAAATTGAAAAATAAAATACCAGGTGAGCTATTAAGGCACCTGGGCCTCTTGTTTGGTTCCAGAAGAGGAAGGATTCAAAGCTATTTTACCTATTTGGCCCTGCCTCTCTGCAACAAGGGGGGTCGGACCCACAGTTGATACAAAATTGGTTCCCCTTAACCCAAGTAATATTAAAATAACTTCTTCGTATTTTGTGAGCGCTACCACAGGTTATTGCAGGGAGTATGGCGCCCCTACTCGGGCTACTGAACAGCTGTGTCATAAAGTTATTGTTAACTTACCATGACGTCAATTGAAGTAACAGCGATATATTAAATGAATAAATCAATTAACACTATAACGAGATGTTAATCGAAGGCAATTATATAGCTGCTACCGCCATATTTATATTGGCTGTTAAACTGTTTTCCTACTGCAATCTCATCAATTCCCCTTCTGGCATATTTTTGTTAAAGCAGTTTTCAACAATGACATGATGTGTTCTTTATAACTATGACAGATATGGTAATGACAGGGTATCACAACACCCCCACCTATTTAATTTGATGCTGGCCAAGGTGGAAAACTTTGGACTGGGTCACCTATAGTTTCTGCATATATATTGCCCTACAGGACTTTGTCGTTTTGGACCTGGCTTTTTCTGTAACTTCGTTATCATTCCTATGATGGAAAATATCTGGGAAATATAGATAATACTAATATTGAAACTTTTATTATTTTGTAGTCAGGTATGTATAGAACTAAATAAAATACATTGTAGAAAATGGTTTACTTTTTTTGTACAAATTCAAGATACTATAGTTTGTATGCAGATAAATATATATATTTAAGCAATAAACTGCATAGATGTGGCAGATCAACTGGTATAACTGCCACATGTATCACAGACAAACTGAATGGTGCGGCTGGGCCTGGGCGAGAAGGCAATAAGGCTGGTTCAACTGGGCCAGTTAATGAGAAGGCTTGGCGGGAAGATGATGTTTGAGAGACTGGTCTTTTAACAAACGACTCGTGAACTATCGGTACGAAATGGTTCGGTGTCCATGTCCCTGCTCTCGGAGCATTCACACTGGATCACATCACGCGAATTGGTGTTGCTGATGTGTCTGTTGGTAAAAAGGTAGTGTTTAGTTTGATGAAAGGTAGTGTGTGGGTGCGTTCACTGCAGGATATAGTTTAGTGATTGGAATTTGAATTACATTACAGAGGGCCAATATAGTCTACACACTTGAATAGGCATTGCCAAATAATGCGCAACTTAGGTAAGCATCTGAATAATTTGGAGATGGTTTAGAACATGTCTGCGTCCGGTAATTAGCTGCAAGCATGTTTTGTAACGGAGTTCATTCGGTAACGATGCATTTCCGAACAGCAGGGTTGAAACAGCATTGAATATGCAGCCCTTGACCAATATGCCGTCTTCTTTGACTGCAACAGTTTGTCCGCGACTGCATCAAGTTTAAGTTGGCTACTGATGTTTGGAGTCACGTATGTCCTTATATTATATACTTACAACGCTTTTACGCTTGGCGACTGATTCCAATCTTCCATATCCGATGTCTGCCGCCTGAAATTGAAAAACAAATAGTACATTATATCCTTATCATATTTTGTTTATGTTTAATTAACACGGGCGTATACATAGTATTTCGGTTCGAAGATGACCAACTTCGCGAGCCAAGTGTGTTCAATACAATACTCTCCTATTCACCCTTGGCGGATCTCACGGTGAAATCGAAGTTCCCGCGAAGCGCCATCTATTGGAAATTGCAGTTATGCCCATTACTATCACATAACTCCTGACCAATCAAATAGCTCGTACTATTGAACACCAAAACAGAAAAATGGCCGCGACCATAGATCAACGTGCTATATGCGATACATTCAGAATTAAGGAACTTCGAGACACACAGATACGGTCAATAACCGCAATTCAAAATGGAAAAGACGTTTTGGTTGGGACAAGAACAGGGAGCGGTAAATCTCAAGCTTATGAAAGCTATCCAGTGTTAAATGAAGGGAAGATTGTGCTGGTGGTTGCACCACTCGTCAATATCATGAACGAACAATGTCGCCGTCTCTGAATTAGGATTCAAGGCCACATATATCGGAAAGGACGGCAGCGACACTGAGGGTATTTTAGCCGGACATTTTGATTTTGTATTTGGTGGTGCAGAGCATTTGGTAGAGGACACAAGATGGCGAGCTATGCTTAAAACTGACCCCTATCAGAGCAAACTTGGCCTGATAGTTGTGGATGAAGCTCACACTGTAATACAGTGGTAAGTTGCTTTAACAGCGTATTACACCTTACTCTATCGCAATTCAAAAAGAAAAAGCTTGCATCAGAACATTTCCCAGTGGTTTTGAATAGTAACATGTGAAATTATTTAGCTTTGACTGTAGTCACCCTTCAAACATCTACAAATATCAAAATAACAAAGCAACCACAAGTTAAACTGTTGATGACTAATTTTATGGAAAATAGAACAAACACCCTATATGTTATTGTTTTAATTCAAGGGGCGAAGGCACAGAGAAGGAAGGACCATTCCGTGGCAGTTTTTCCAGAATAGGAGAATTGAGGTCGCTGTGCAACAATGTACAGATGCTGGCTTTGACTGCAACTGCTGGGCCAACAGGGAGACGAAAAATTATGAAATCTTTATGCTTTAAATCATCATCAGAGGTGATTCTTGATTCTCCAGACAGGCCTAACATTAAGATAACTTCAGTGCGTATTCCAAATAATGATGACC
>NW_018407999.1:53045-64651 GCF_002113885.1 Mizuhopecten yessoensis
TAAAAAGCAATATGATCTGGTGAATCGGCATTCTGTCTGTCAACTCCAAATGTCCACTCATGTTCTCTAATTAGATGTCGTTTCAAAAACCCAACTTTTTTGAAGTTTTTGCTGCATTCTCTACACTGGTACCTCTGCTCCGCAGCAACAAACAGTTCTTTTATAGCGTCATTTTGGGCTTCCAGTTCTAAAGTTTGTGCCTTAACCATTTCCAGATCTTCAATTAAAGAAAAAATGTAAAGCCAAAATGGAATAAAAAAAACTACTTGCTACCTTTAAAATCCAAGAATGTACAGTCAAAATGTTCTGACAGCTAAGTAGGGTAATAATGTAATAACATTCATTCCTTTCAGATTTGACATTTATAATATAATTTTCATAAATATTAAATTATAATGTCTCAAACATGCACACAAAGCATGGAGCTGCATGTTGAACACCCTTGGCTCGCAAAGTTGGTTCAATACTGAAAAACATGAAACTGTACTTATTTTTATGCTAACTGCAGTTCTCTAATATTTTGTTAACTTTGGCTTTAAAAAGAAATGAACTACTTATTGAGACAATATATTATATCTTCAACTTGAATATTGTATCAGACAAGTTATAGCTGTAATTTTTCATATCATTGATATCTGCAGTAAGTGAAAGACACTTTTATTCAAAAATGCTCTCGACTGTTTTCTACTTTGATGTATTTGTACAAAATATCTTTCGATATCTGATGAAGAAACTTGTATTTTGAATGGTTATCCACACCAGCAAATAGTGGGTTGTTTCCTGTTGGGCTCAGAATCCATCTCGCTTTGACCCAAAAGGTGCATACAGGCTGCCACAATGTAAGAGTCAAGGACATCATCCATGAATGAATAATGAGCTCTATAAAATAGTAGTAAAACACATGTCAAGTTTTGTTCAAACATACAAGTATTTATGAGAAAGAAAAACAAGACAGCTACAAAAAAAAAAACATTGGAAAAAAAGTTCAATTAGTGTTTTTTTTAAATTTGACTTTGAATTTTGTGCAATACACTGCTACCTGTACTTGTCAATCACATTTTCTGCACCCTGAACATCAATACGGTTGATGACATTCCTCAAGTTTGCCAGAGTTCCTTGATCAGCAGCTGATGACTTTTTGTAAAAGACCTGGTAGATTAACTGAAATATAGATACAAGGAATTAATGCAAAACTCTTTTGGTATGACATAAATGTCTTGAATTAATAAACATAAAAACAAATAAAATCACTGAAATCTATATCAATAGTTTTAATAAATAATCTTATGTTAACATAGAAACATTGTTTCTAATAAAAAAAAAAAAAAAAAATTCCAAGAACATTTTGTGCATAGGCTAGAAAACTTATTTTCATGCACAACCAACATTTTTGCCAATGTACAAAATATCTCAAATTTTTTCTTAATCATTTTAAATTTCCACCTCTCATTTGATTTGGTTTTATAATAAACTCTCATTACAAGATAATTTTCTCCTTCAATAAAAGCTCTATTTAAACATCCAATTTTGTGTTAAGCAGACCAACTGAATTACAACAATTTTATAAGAATAACAAATCAGGAATGATAAATTAAGTAAATTACTAATTGACTAGCTAAAAACAGTATCTAGAAAAGTAATAAGCAAAACACAAGAAAAACTGTAAACAGAAATATGACATGCCTTGTAACTTGAACAATATGAACTGGTTCAACTTCAACCGGATTACCAAAAGAAGATTCATCATCCTATGAAGTCCTTCAGGCCTATGTACTACTCCTGCAAGTTTCTCGAAATCACTTTGACTGTTCAGCATTGCTAACTGAGCCCAGTATGCTCGCTCGTTTGTGAGCACATCACCACCAAACACTTTCTTTTTTATTACAGAATTTTCAGCATCATGTGGAATATACCTGTCATGAATATTCTCCAAAATACTTATCATGTCCTCTGTTTTGTTCTCGCTTTTGTCTAACAAATCTAATATAGCAAAATCAGATTTTTGGGATGTTTCCTTTAGGAATGGATGTTGAAGATACTTTGGCACACACCATTCATATTTCTTTAGACAATTAACATACTTAACTAGAACTCTCATAATATGAAATATAAATCTCTCCTCCAATGAACTCTCATAATATGAAATATAAATATCTCCTCCAATGAATGACATTCTTCCAGACTTGGAATTTTCTAACAGGCTGATGTCAGCTGTAGGAGCAATGTCTGCAAGATCAGGATTCAAAACTCTTTTTTAACCCCAACCAATAAAAACCAGTGCCAACTTTGTCGGCGTTTATCTTTTGTCATTTTTGATGGACTCCTACTAATGTCAACATTATCACCTATGATATCACATGACTTGTTCCTTTTCATCGTCTCATCTTGTGGTTTCTCTCCTCTGTCAGTCTGAGATGCAGGTTCTACATCATGAGAAAACAGAAAAAAATATCACTGAACTGAGTTGATCATAAATGTATTATATAAAACAGAGGGTAAAGGATATAACAAAAGAATAAGAAAATCATCAATAGCAATGGTCTAGTCAGATAAAGATAATCTTGTAATAGAGGAAATGAGCATGTCTGAAAATATACCAACCCAATTCCAACCTCAATTTAACTATCGAGCAATGACCTTTATATTCATATTTTTTTATATCATTGCTCAAAGCAAACATATCTCAAAGGTTTAAACTAAAATCTGTCAAGAAAATAGCTTCTAGAGTGATGGCAGATCAGTGTTACAGACAGAATGACTAAAAAAATGGAGACAGAATCATTAAACCTAAGGTTTATAAATAAATATGGGAAAAGTTATCAACTAAAATAGAACTAATAAAGGATTTCAAGACTGGAATAACATGCAACACTTTTCCTAATTCAGTTACAAACAACTTGACATGGTGTTCAATACTAAATCTCCTTTGGTTTGCAAAATCTTGATGATAAAGTCCTGTACAAATACATAACTTGGTCAAAACCCTAACAGGGACTATCAAAAAGTCACTGATTTATTGCTTTTTCAATAAGTAAGGATGTCTCAGGTAAATTTATATACATGTATTAATTTATACAATTATAGAAAAGCAGAATATTTTAAGTATTTACAACTAAAAATTAATAAGGCAGGTTCACTTAAAACATTGAACTGTACAGCTAAATAACTATATACCCATATTTTTGCTTTCTAAGGCATTTTTCTCCTTAATCAACAAATCTTCAATATGTTTTCTTTGGTGTTCCTGTAGCTGTTTTTTCATTTTGGACACTGCTGATGTGGACACACATACACCCAATCTGTTGAGCACTGCAATACACTAAGAGTTAACAAAATTTACAAGTCACTAAAAATATAAAACTTTTTGAATTGGCATTATATTTTTGTTATGAAGGGCTAATGAATTATATATATATTTTTACAAATGACTATAACAAAACATGCAACCCGAACTTAAATCTGAAAATAGTCCTTACTATTAATATTAGTTTTAAAACTCAGTATCGCATGCAGTACAAAGCATCATATAATCAGTATTTGTGTAAAATTATAATGTTTAAATGATATTTACTATTACATTTATTTACCATCAACTAACCTCAGCAGTGGTCCAAGAACTGTCCAATTACATGTTGGAATGCTGTCATGTGTGAATTCTGAACCTTTAGAATTATGGCTGCCACTACCCCAACAGATGAGCTCTTCACAAGGGATGAAATCAGGTCATGGAAAAATGGCGCCCATATCTTTAGTTCTGTGTTGATGTTTGTAAAAGAGAATGATGTTAGGCTTTTGTGGTCTATTCTCCGAAACAACGACATAGTCAATGTGGATGTTAATTTTTTAATTTCATCCTTTATGTCGCGTAACACACATTTTCTAATTGGTTCTTGCAGTGCTGAATACACAGCTTTTGCTGCTCCTGGTTTACCATGCATTATACTTTTTACCATTCTGATGGATTCCTTTTCCCTCACAACTTTTGATCTTACTTTGTCTTTGATCCTGTATAACACCTGTAAAATAAACATTTTCAGATTAGTTAGAATACAGAAAAAATCCACATAATAACATATGTTTGAGAACCATCAAACCATCAAATTTGAACAAGAATGCTAAACCTAAAATTGGTACCGGACAATTTTTACTAATAACGATTGATACTTTTATATAGAAATACATACAAGATGCTTTAGTATGAATAACAGTGCAATATTTAACCAGGGGATAAACACATATATACATATTATATCCTTAGTGTGCATAAAAATCAAAGTTGCCTTACATTTATAGGCATTCTGGAGAAACAAGTTGTCTTGAAGATAAACAAACAAAATTATAATGAAACAAAACAGAAATCATATGACATGCCGGTACATTTATTCTTAATTATCACTTTTTCATACCTTGATCTTTGATGGTGTAAATAGTTTAACTTTAACCCCACGATCTGCTGTAGCTTACTTTACAGGTAGAGGGAAAATGTCCGCAACAGTCATTTCGTCCGCTGCAGTAACACTTGAAGCTGTAGGCCTAGGTGTCCACAGAGCTTTTTTTTTATTTTCTTGGGTGTTGGGGTGTGTTGCAATGGCTTGGGACGTTTTGATCCTTTTGGTGTTTGTGTTTGTGGCAGACTTAATGTTTCAATTTTGTTTACCAAGTCGTAATCAATTTTGGACAGCTTATTTAACTTTGTTAAACAAAATCCACATACGTATCTGCTTTTCCCATCCGCTTGATCAGCAATATACCCCAAGATATAACTTAACTGGTCAAAAACAGCGAACGTGGGTCCAAATATTACACGTCTTGACTTTGTTGGCAGTGTGTTGTGACACACACGACATGTTTCGATGGGCGCCGCCATCTTTTTTATTAACAATTGTAACGCGCGTTTTGATTGGTCGGCGAAACCTAGCCGCACCCCAATCAAAATGTAGACGCGGGAACTTCGATTTCGCCGTGAGATCCGCCAAGGGTGAATAGGAGAGTATCGTATTGAACACCCTTGGCTCACGAAGTTGGAAGATGACATGATATGTATCAACACATGCCATATATCTATATGTAATTAACATGGGTAAGATATACAAGTTATGATAACGAACACATCTAAATCCGGATGTAGAAATAATCGATCATAAGTATTTGATATCGAATTAACATTATTAATATCTATATGTTATACACACGGATAAGATATACAAGTAATGATGAGGAACACCTCTAAATCAGGACGTATAAATAATTAACATTATAAAAACGGACGGATAAGATATACAAGTAATGATAAGGAACACCTCTCAACCAGGACGCATAAATAATAGATAATAAGTATTTGATGACGAGTTAACAGTATTAGCCTACCTGGGCCGGGGAGCCAAGTGAGCTTATGGCATGGTCCGTCGTCCGTCCGGCGTCAACTTTATACTTTAAACAACTTCTTCTCAGTATCCAAAAGGCCTAGGGTGGTGATATTTGGCCAGAAGCATGCTGAGATGAAGGGCTACCAAGTGTGTTCAAATAAATGACCTTGACATATTCAAGGTCACATGGGTCAAATATGTTTAAAATCTTTGAATGACTTCTACTTAATTACCAAATGGCCAAGGGTGATGATATTTGGTGATATTTGGCCGTTTACATGCTGGGATGAAGGGCTACAAATTTTGTTCAAATGAATGGCATTCGCTTTTACTCAAGGTCACAGTGGTCAATATATGTTTAAAGCTTAAAATGATTTGTTCTGTATAATCAAAAGGTCCAGGGTAATGATATTTTGCTAGAAGCATGCTGGGTTGCAAGACTATAAACTAGGCTAAACATAATGTCCTAGTTAAACATTCAAGGTCACGGGCATTATATGTTTAAATCTTTTAATAGGTTCTTATAAATCAAACACTGATATTATGCCTGTAGTTGTATTGTAGTCCACTTATAAGATTACAAGTGTGAGATTAATACCAGGTGAGTTTATGAATGATATTTGTTCAAAATTCTGATGTATTGCAAAATAAAAATAGCTGTTTTTGTGAGTAACGGATTGCGCCCTCTCACAGGAGGAGAAAACAACTAAACGAAACATTTTCAAGGGGGCAATAAGAAATCTTCAAAAGAACCTAAAAAACTGTTTAGACACTAGCCATGAAAACCTATATGGACAATAGAAAAAATAAATAAAAATAAATTATACATTGTTTATTTCACTCACCACTGCCTTTTTTTAATTATAAATGCAGAGTTAAAGTAACAGCAATCTATATGTACATTACAGTGTTAACATACTTTCCTATAATACATATAACTTTATAAATTAACGAAAATAAAAAGCACATGTTATCTTCACTTTGATTTTAATATCCCGAAGGGCCAAGTGAGCTTATGCCAGGGTGCAGCGTCCGTCGTCCGTCCGTCCGTCCATCGTCCGGCGTCAATATTTTACTTTAAACAACTTCTTAATAACCAAGAGGCCTAGGATAATGATATTTGACCGGTAGCATGCTGGGATGAAGGTCTACCAAGTTTGTAACCCTGCAGGTAGGGCATAAGAATTGTACCTGCTGCCCCCAATTGCATGATCGTAAGAGGCGACTAAATTTGGGACCTTATCTCTTCTCTCCTTTCTAAATAACTTTCTTCTTCCTAATGTCTCCCTTGACAATGCCTCACTTTTGGCCATTTGTTGAGCGTTCGCCCCTGTGAGGAAGGCTTTGGGTTCTGTCCCCTGGCCGAGACATACCAAAGTCTTTAAAAATGGTAGTTTCTACTCCTGCTTAACGCTCAGCAAATTAGGAGTGGGACGACTGGTTCGCCCGTTGTCAGTATAATGTGACCGGGTGGGGCGTCCTGCTGGGTGTCTTCGGCAGTATGTTTCAGTGGGGTAGCACTATAAAGTCGGCATCAGTTCCGCGCTATCACAAGGAGACAAACACGAACATATCGCAGCCTCCCAAAATACACACACATACACTACACGCATGCATCTTGCACACAGGGGAGGCCGTCCTTAAATGACCTTAGCTGTTAATAGGACGTTAAACAAAATCAAACAAGCAAACAAACTACCAAGTTTGTTCAAATGAATGACCTTGTCAAAATATCCAAGGTCACAATGGTGAAATATGTTAAAAACATTTAAACAACTTCTCAATAACCGCAAGTCCTAGGGTGATGATATTTGAACAGTAGCATGCTGGGATAAAGGGCAACCAGGTTTTTTTCAAATGAATTATCTTAACTTATATTTCAAGGTCACAGGGGTCAAATATGTTTAAAACCTTTGAACGACTTCTGCTCAAGTAGTCAAAGTCCTAGGATGATGATATCGAACAGTAGCATGCTGGGATAAAGGGCAACCAGGTTTATTCAAATGAATGATCTTAACTTATATTCAAGGTCACTGGGGTCAAATATGTTTATACAATTTCTTCTGAATAACCAAGAGGCCTATGATACTGATATTTGGCCAGTATAATGCTGGGATAAAGGGCCATCAAGTTTGTTCAAATGAATGACCTTTACATATACTGAAGGTCACAGGGGTAAAATATGTTTAAAACCTTTTAAACGACTTCTTCTCAATTAGCCAAAAGCCGATGATATTTGGTCATTAACATGCTGGGATGAAGGGCTACCAGTTTTATTAAAATGAATGACCTTCGCCCATATTCAAGGTCACAGCGGTCGATATATATGTTAAATCATTAAATGACTTGTTCTGTATAACCAAAATGTCCAGGGTAATGATATTTTGGAAGCTGTATTTTAGTCCACTTTTAAGATTACAAGTGTGAGATTAATACCAGATGAGCGATTCAGCCCCCTTGGGCCACTTGATTACCTTTTTATACGACGGTCAAATTTGACCTGGGATACAAAATTGTACAAATGGTGTGGCTGACCCCCCAGTGGGCTGAGGTGAGGGGCAAAAAGGTGGCAATTTGGCTAAATTGCTTTAATTGACTTCTTTACTAGAACTAAGAGATGGATATCAACCATATTTGACTGGAAGCATCCCTAGGTGCTGGGGATTCAAAATTGTACAAATGGTTGGGCTGACCCCCCAGGGAGTTGAGGGCGGGGCCAAAAAGAGGTAATTTGGCTATATTTCTACAAACGACTTCTTCTGTAAAACTATGCACTGGATATCGATCATATTTAATCAAAAGTATTCATGGGATAATGGGATTCAAAATTGTACAAATGGTGGGGCTCACCCCACGAGCTAAGGGGTGGGGCCAAAAAAGTGTATTGCCTGGAAATGGTTGAGATCCCCACCATTTAACAACATTATAGAAAATTGCTGGGTATAAAGAGAACAATGAACATTTGCTTCCTGGATGGCCCTAGAGTCTGGCCCCACCATTGGAAACATAGTCCTTGGGCCAAAACTTTAAAACGGCTGAGATCTCCACCCCAAAACTATATATACAAATGCGTGGCATAAAGAGACGAATACAGTCACGATATTATAATAGACCCTTGGGTCTGACCGAACCCCTAGGGACCTAGTTGCTTAGTCATCCTATAACTATATAGAGATGCATGCGCATATGCTTCCATGCTTCCACCCAAAAAACTATATATACAATTGTTGGCATAAAGAGACGAATGCAGTCATGATATTACAATTGACCCCAGGGTTTTGAAACGGTTGAGACCTAAAACTATATATACAAATCCTGGGCAAAAATAGGCAAATGTAGTCTTGAAATTAGAATTGATCCTGGGGTCTGGCCACAACCGTAGGGACCTAGTTTCTGAGTCACAGCTTGGAAACATTTGAGATCCCCACCCCATAACCATACATGGAATTACTGGGCTTCTCCCATATTTAAGGTCACAGGGGTCAAATAGGTAAAAAACTTTTTACAACTTCCTCTGAATAACCAAAATGCCCTTGGTGATATTTGGCCAGTAGCATGCTGGGGTAAAGGGCTACAAAGTTTGTTCAAATGAATGACCTTTACCTATATTCAAGGTCACAGGGGTCAAATATGTGAAAAACATTCAACAACTTCTGAATAACCAAAATGCCCACGGTGATGATATTTGGCAAGTAGCATGCTGAGATGAAGGGCTACTAAGTTTGTTCAAATGCATGACCTTCACCCATATTCAAGGTCACAGGGGATAAATATGTGAAAAACATTCAACAACTTCTTCTGAATAACTAAAATGCCCAAGGACTACCAAGTTTGTTTAAATGTATAACCTTGAATCATATTCAAGGTAACAAGGAGCAAATATGTTCAAAATATTTCAACAACTTGTTCTGAATAACCAAAACGCTCAGGAAGTTGATATTTAGTCAGTAGCATATGCTGGGATCAAGGACTACTATGTTTGTTAAAGTGAATGACTGACTTATATTCAAGGTTACAGGGATCAAATCTGTTTAAAATCTTTAAACAACTTCTTATGAATAACCATGGCTCCCAGGATGTTTATACTTTGCAAGTTCCATCCTATACAATGTGTTCAACATAATGACTGTGTTCGACTTTCAATCACAGGGGTGAAATGTTAAAAAAAAATAACGGTCTTTTGAATGAATTTTAATCATAAATACCGATATTTTGCCTTTAGCTTTATTTTTGATCACTTTTAAGGTGTGAGTTTTATACCAGGTGAGCGATGCAGGCCCGGGGGGNCCCCTATTGGGCTCCGTCCATCAGGCCCCTGGGGAGCCAGACCCATGGTGTATACAAAATTGGTTCCCCTTTACCCAAGAATGCTTCAGACCAAATATGGAACAAATCCTTTCATTCCTACAGAAGAAGGATTTTAAAGAATAATTTGCTGTTTCCCCTATTGGGCTCCGTCCATCAGGCCCCTGGGGAGCCAGACCCATGGTGTATACAAAATTGGTTCCCCTTTACCCAAGAATGCTTCAGACCAAATATGGAACAAATCCTTTCATTCCTACAGAAGAAGGATTTTAAAGAATAATTTGCTATGTTTCCCCTATTGGGCTCCGTCCATCAGGCCCTTGTGGAGCCAGACCCATGGTGTATACAAAATTGGTTCCCCTTCACCCAAGAATGCTTCAGACCAAATATGGACCATGGTGAGATTATCCTATACCGCAGCGTCCTTCGTCCGTTAACTTTTCCTTTAAAACGCTACTAATCATGAATGAATGATCGGATTTTTACCAAAGTATGTCATCCTTGGGGGAAGGGTAACACATTTTGTATAAATGGTGGGTCTGGCCCCCTGGGGTCGAAGGGGCGGGGCCCTATAGAGGAAAAATAACAAATTTCTTAAAATCCTTCTTCTGTAGGAATGAAAGGATTCGTTCCG
This sequence comes from Mizuhopecten yessoensis, assembly GCF_002113885.1. Lineage (NCBI taxonomy): Eukaryota > Metazoa > Mollusca > Bivalvia > Pectinida > Pectinidae > Mizuhopecten > Mizuhopecten yessoensis. The sequence continues at coordinate 63,351 of NW_018407999.1, forward strand.
TATTTTGTCTGAAGCATCCTTTGTTGAAGGGGGACCAATTTTGTATAAACCATGGGTCTGCCCCAGCCCATAAGGGGAAATATAGCAAATTCTCTAAAATCCTTCTTCTGTAGGAATGAAAGAATTTATTCTATATTTCGTCTGGACATTCTTGGGTGAAGGGGAACCTATTTTGTATAAACGGTGTGTATGGGGGCTGGGGGGCGGGGCCTAATAGGGGAATTATAGCAAATTCTATAAAATCCTTCTTCTGTAGGAATGAAACTTGTTCCATATTTCGTCTCAAGTATTCGTGGGTGAAGGGAACCGATTTTGTATAAACGGTGTGTAAGGGGACTGAGGGGCGGGGCCTAATAGGGAATTATAGCCAATTCTATAAAATCCTTCTTTTTCTGTAGGAATGAAAGGATTCGTTCCATATTTGGTCTGAAGCATTCTTTGGTGAAGGGAAACCAATTGTGTATAAACGCTGGGTCTGGCCCCCCTAGGGGCTAAGATGCGGGGCCCTATAGGGGAAATAAAGCAAATTCTTTAAAAAAATCAAAAAAAATCTGTAGGAATGAAAGGATTTGGTCACTATTTATTTGTTGTGTCGCATCCTTGGGTAAAGGCGAACCATTTTTTGTATAAACGGTTGGTGTGGCCCCCCTGGGACCTGAGGTGCAGGGCCCAATAGGGGAAATAGAAGTAAGACCTTTTTAATCCTTATTCTACCATAGTGATTATGGGATTTTATTCTAATTTAGTTTTGTATAAACAATGGGTATGACCCCCTAGGGGCATAGGGGTGGGGCTCTGTTTGAAGTTTGTTCTCGCTATATCTCAAGTACTGGATGGGTTTTTCTAAAAGGACCTGTTACAGGAACAAAAGAATTTTGCCCACAAAGCAATTTAACCATTACTGGGTTATATTTGTGGCTCCCTAAGACACGACCCATGAGATATTTTTAAAAAATTAAAAAGGTCCCCAGGGCCTGTGCTATGAACTATTTAGTGCCGCCTTCCAAAGGTGTACGACAGGGTTCACTTTTTTGTCCAAAAAAATATCAAAACAATGTTTTACGCTATCAAATAATATTATATTATTTAAAGTAGGATCTGCTGCAAATTATGAACTCAAATATGTAACAAAAAATTGCATAATAAAAAAGTTATAAAATCTTAAACTCTAAAAATGTTGGTATTTTCATACACTTTTTTGCTACATCCATTGTTTTACGGAAGTAAAACACCAATTTCCGGTTCTTGTACACCAAAAATCTTTTAATATTATTTGGTGCATTATGTTGAGATACGATAGT
>NW_018407999.1:65068-69702 GCF_002113885.1 Mizuhopecten yessoensis
TCATGGTCCTGACAAAGTGTTGTTATTTTTCGGGTCAATCAGAAATACAATTTGGCTGCCATGGCCGCTATTTTGCTACTAAGTTCTAATAGGCCGATCTCACTTAAAATTGGTCTAGGAATGATCAGCTCATGGTCCTGACAAAGTTAAGTTAACATTATACTATTTTTTACTCAAATTGGTACATATTTCAACAACAAAAATAAATACTGTAGACTCAGGTGACCGTTAAGGCCCATGGGCCTCTTGTTTGTATAAACGGTGGGTGTGGCCTCCCTGGGACCTGAGGTGCAGGGCCCAATAGGGGAAATAGAAGTAAGACCTTTTTAATCCTTATTCTACCATAGTGATTATGGGATTTTATTCTAATTTAGTTTTGTATAAACAATGGGTATGACCCCCTAGGGGCATAGGGGTGGGGCTCTGTTTGAAGTTTGTTCTCGCTATATCTCAAGTACTGGATGGATTTTTCTAAAATTTCATATGTACTTACAGCACCTACCATGGAGTGCTATTTCTTTACTTCATACCAATCATTTTAAACATATCCAGGTCCCTCTGGGCCTCTTGTTTCAATAAACAAGATCTGTTGTCTGAGTAAATATTAATGAACATTATTAGTAATGATTGCTATGCTTTAATATTGATTTTGATTTATTTCTATATATTTCCTTCGTCTGCATTTGGTTTGCACTAGAAGTACATACTAAATATGACCAAAAAAGTGAAAGACACCGGAAAAGGAATATTTTATTGATATATGTGATGTAACTAGCTGACTTCTTAACTGGTCAATTTCTCACTGTTATAATTTTTAATAATAACAATAAATAATAATAATCTACACCATTTGATATAGCGCCCTTTCTAGCTAACATAAGCCACTCTAAAGCACTTTACAGGACACATATACAATTAATCGATAAGGATATACAATTTTTGAGGAATTCGCAGTAGTTGCCGTATCAGGCGCTAATTACTAGTCCTATGCCAACTGGCTAATATCTCCGGTCCCTATGTGTGTATGAGTGCGTGTGTGCTGGAGATGTATTGTTTGCTGTTTGTAGCGGGACCGTGCTTCCAACGGCATCTTTTATAATGCCACCTCATTTCAATGCTACATCACAGAAAAACGTATCCAGCTTTGAAATGCGCCCGTATGAACAAATGGAATTTGATTCATCAACATCCGGTACTGCCGCAATTGGCTACTATGACAAAAAGAGGTCTATCCGACATAAATTAATTACTTATTTATAAAAAAAATCCTGTATTAAAAAGCTGATATATAGTGCCTCAAAGTTCATACTTAAAAATAACATTATTACGGGCGCGTCTAAATACCCAATACTACCCCATACGACCCAGTTATGAACCAAATACTTTTTTATTACTGCGAAATATCACATTTGTTGAAGTTATTTACTTATCGGGAAATATGCGATTTGGTGCAGAAAACATCATCGAAATTCCGTGACTATGACCCAATATTGTATTAACTAACCTTTTTGTTATTGTTCCGTTTCTGACTTATTATGTCTCCCAAACGATGATGAGGCTGGCTGATTCAACTGGACGGGAGGCTGAGGCGAATAGGCGGGTTCATGAGGAATCAAGTTTAACTGGATGTGAAGATGAAGGCTGGTTCAACAGGGAGGGAAGCTGATGGAACGGCTGGGACTGGGTGGGATGATGAGGCGGCTGGGTGTGGTCGGACCACATCACGCGAATTGGTGTTGCTGAGTATGTGTCTCTTGGTAAAAAGGTAGTGTAAGTTTGATGAAACGTAGTGTGTGGGTGCCGTTCACTGCAGGATATAGTTTAGTGATGGGAATTACATTACAGAGGGCCAATATAGTCCACGCACTTGAATAGGCATTGCCAAATAATGCACAACTTAGGAAAGCATGTGAATAAGTTGTGGAAAGAGAGGCGGAACTCCGCATTTGGGATGTCTGCGTCCGGTAATCAGCTGTAATCATGTTTTGTAACGGAGTTCATGAGATTACGATTCATTTCCGACCAGCAGGGTTGTAACAGCTTTGAATATGCAGCCCTTGACCGATATGCCGTCTTCTTCGACTGCAGAAGTTTGTCCGCGACTGCAGCGAGTTTTAGTTGGTACTGATGTCCGGAGTCACGTATGTCCTTATATTAAAAACTAACAACGCTTGGCGATGGATTCCAATATTCCATATCCGATGTCTGCCGCCTGAAATAAAAAAATATATATTAGTACATTATATCGTTATCAAATTATGTGTATGTTTAATTAACACCAAATTGCATATTTTCCGATAAAATATGGCAGATAAAGTAAATAACTTCTACAAAGTTTACATTTCGCAGTATTAAAGCAGTATTGGGTACATAACTTGGTCGTATGGGGTAGTATCCGCTACTGTAATATATCGTGTATTTATATTATTTTATTATTTATAATCTATACTGTGGCGTCCGTCATCCGTTACGTCAACAATTTCTTCAAACAACTTATTCTTCCTACTGATTGGAATTTAATTTAATTTGACTGGAAGCATCCCTAGGTGGTAGGGATGCAACATTGTACAAATGGTGGGGCTGACCCCCCAGGGGGCTGAGGGGTAGAGCCAAAAGGGGGCAATTTGGCTAGATTGCTACAAACGACTTCTGTAGAACTATGCCATAGATATCAAACATATTTAACCAAAAGCATTCATGGGTGGCAGGGATTCAAAATTGTACAAATGGTTGGGCTGACCCACCAGGGGTCTGTGTGGCGGGGCCAAGAAGGGTTATTTGGCTATATTGCTTTAAGCCACTTTTTCTCTGGAACCAAGAGATGGATATCAACCATATTTGATTGGAAGCAACCCTACCCTAGTAAAAATTCCCAATATGTTTCCAGTGGAATTCCACTGAACATTTCTCTGAAATTCCAGTGGTAAAATGTTGTGGAATTCACTGGACTTGAAGTGATTTTTAGTGGAAATCCAGTGATATTCCACAAGAATTTTACCAGCCAAACGTAAAGTTCAATATAACCGTGTAACTTCATTTTCGCAGCTAAGTTTTTGTTCAACCATGGAAGGAAATCAGGAAGCTAAGATCCAGCTTTACAAACAATCTCTAAATCAACATGAAAGGGTTTAACCAAGTCCAAATTTCTTTTTAGATAGAAGCCTTTATACTGGTTAAAATAAGCACCTTCTTACATTGTCTCTGACTTGTACATACAATGGGCTGGGCAATGAATTTATTTAACTTGCTACAACTAATTTAAACAACAAAATGTACTCAAACCCAACCTTTGTCTTCTGTCGGCTATTTTAGTGTAAGTCTGCTACAAATTACTGGACAGCACCGCCGCAACTGTATTGAAGCAAATATTACTAGATTCTGTACTGCACACCTGTAACACAATGCTCTTCATTAGTATCTTGAACCCCATGTTAAACCAAGTTGTTATCACACGCATACGTAAACACACACTCAGGAAAATATCATTCTTATGTCGTGCAAGGGATGATGGATTAGAAATAGATTTAACAGAAAATGCTATAAAATTAAATGGAAAACTCGTAAAAGTAGAATATTATCGACTAGGTTGGCTGGTAAGTGTACACATATGCGACACTTTCTCTCTTCCGCACAATACGACATAATAAGATTTACATAATAACACAGCACGAATCAAAAAGTCACAGTTCAATCTTCAGTTCTGTTACACAAATCATACATCACACAAAATGTCCGCCGTTCTACCAAAGGACCATCGAGATGACGAAAAATCTTCTCCGGTACGCTAGTCCCACCACATGTCGAACTATAAAGTTACGCAGGAAGTGACCTCCGGCCTATAGCCTGTTCGAGAAATATCTGCTTACTGGTTACGACCAAGCGGAGACAATTCACTTGTAAACATACTGCAGATTGGCCAATCAAAATTATTGTCGGTGCCTGGTTTTAGGTTGGTCATAGAGAATAGATGCCCCACTAGCAGGGAATTGGGAGGGTTCCGGTTCCAATACGGAAGCTGCTAATCCTGCATGAGTCCGACTTTCGGACATGACACGAAATCCCCCAGACTGGTATGGAGCATGGATCAAGTCTCAATTAGTCCCCAAACATTTTGACGAGACATTTTGAACAGATTGGTTTTATTGTAGAGTAGTGAGTGGTTTATTGAGCAAAATGGTCAGATTTACGTTATAAGGTAAAATTAGGTACAATAAGCACTTAGGAACTGTATTGTGAAATGGTCGTATAAGTGAGCTTATGCCATGGCGCGGCGTCCGTCCGGCGTAAATATTTTACTTTAAACGATTTCTTCTCAATAACCAAAATGCCCAGGGAGATGATATTTGGCCAGTAGCATGCTTGGGTGAAGGGCTACCAAGTTTGTTCAAATGAATGACCTTCAATTATATGCTAACCTGGCACGAAGTGCCAAGTGAGCTTATGCCGTGGCGCGGCGTCTGTCGTCCGTCCGTCAACTTTTCCTTTAAACAACTTCTTCTGAAGAACGGACAGGCCTAGAGTCATGATATTTGGCTGAAAGCTTCGTTGGTAGGAGCCCTACAAAGTTTGAGAACGAAAATGACCTTGACCTGTTTTCAAGGTCACAGGGGTCAAATATGTCAAAAACTTCAAAC
>NW_018407999.1:71206-73166 GCF_002113885.1 Mizuhopecten yessoensis
AAAAAAAAAATAACAGGGTTTTTTGAATGAATTTTAATCATAAATACTGATACTTTGCCTGTAGCTTTATTTTAGATCACTTTTAAGGTTACAAGTGTGAGTTTTATACCAGGTGAGCGATGCAGGCCCATTGGGCCTCTTGTTAATAACTCGTTGTAGTGGCTGTTGGAATATAAGGTCTTTGGATGTCAGTGTTAAGTGGCTTTACAATAATGTATTGCTTGATTTCTTGCATCATGTCAATTACTGATGACCCCTATATATATGGAAGTTTATTAATTGTGATGAATTTTCCTGTTAAATAATAAATTGTGATTTCTTTGTTTATTTCTTTGTTTTTGCAGGAAATAAATAATTACATTTTATTACATAGTAGTTGGATGAGCTGATGTTTACCTGCTTACCTTGATGAAATATGGGACATATTTCAGGGGGTATGTGTAGACCTGTTATACTTGTGTCATTGTGTATGTGAAGGTAATGTGTATGCGGTTGCGTGAGTACAACTCACGTGAGTAGTGTGTCGTGAGTGTTGGTCAGTCAAGTCATGATATAATCACCCCGACTTGCATTGTCATTCCCGATTTATTATCATCACCCAATACCACACTGTTAGGGCCAGGTTCGACACTGCTTGCGCATGCCGGAGTGTCACTGCTTGGACCTGCTTGTGCTATGCTGCTAACGAATGCATAAATCACTCTTCCGGAACCTGTAGGAGTCCTGCTGTTGGAGCCATTAAAGGATGGAACTGGTGATGGACAAGGATTTGTACCCTGTATGAAATATAAAGGTAATTGCACATCTGTACAATATGGGAACTGTTGCAAACTGTTAATGAGCTATGACATGTAAAATCTTTATACAGAACTAGAATTAAGAAATATGTTGGTGCAACATGAATGCCCCCCGTACCCTGCTTTATTTCGACCCTCACAATTAACTGCAGGATTATACATAGTAAAAAAAACATCATGACCATGCACAGGATACAGTTTGGACTAGCATTTTTTGTAAGTACAGGACACCCATCGTTAAAGTGACATCAACTGCTTCACAAACTGAACCTTAAGCCCAACAGCTTACTCCATACCAGCAGGCAGTGAGCAAGTGGTCCCACTATGTAACGCTCAAAATATAAAGTCACTAGAGCGCTGACACAGATTTTCTATAAATAGTAACAATGACCTTGTGCTTGACCTTGACACCCTGAAACACGAACGTGTTCGAGGCATTCTCATACTTGATCATAATATGTGTTTGATCAAAATCCGTTTCAAAATAAAGTCGCTAGAGCGTTGACAAAAGGTAAACATGCAAACTTGCTAAAACACTTTAACCTGTATAATTACCAGGTAAAAGTCCAAATTAAATGTTCTCATTAAAGGATGAGTATCTATAAGGCCCTATTTTGGACCCCGGTATATTCGGATGTTCACATCCGTATTTTATTCAAAGATGTACTATTGTATGACATGCGGAAAAACTAAGGTAAAACTTTGACCGAGAGTGGGTTTCAGGGGTTACCAGAAGTGGTAGGGTAAATCACAAATATAGTTTGCTGTTGTCAAAATGAGCTAAAATACCAAAATTATATCATTTCAGTTTTTGAAAACATGTATAAATAAGACAAGCATATGAAACAGAATAACGTGAACGTGAGACCCTAGGGTCATAAACCTTAAGACCCTTCCATCTATGAAGAGTATTTGATTCTACCATATCTGGGTCTTGAGAAGAAGATTTTTGAAATTTCAGTCAATTCAACCCTTTTTGGCCCCACCCATCAGCCCCTGGGGGTCAGTCAGGGCTCATAGGTGCATACTATCAAACTGCTACCTAATACTGATAATGCTAACCCAAATTGAATTACTTCCAATGGAAATTAAACAAATGTTGGTCCAAAATGTGATTTCCCTATATAAACTATAGTAAAGTTTACCCCCTCCCCAGGGGGAAA
>NW_018407999.1:73365-78330 GCF_002113885.1 Mizuhopecten yessoensis
ACTATTTTTGTTGACCTTTGTCCATGGAAGGTCCCTGCAAAATTTCATTGAAATTGGTTCAGGGGTTTTGGAGAAGAAGTCGAAAATGTAAATTGTTTACGGACGGACGACGGACGACGACGGACAAAAGGCGATCGCAATAGGTCACTTGAGACTTTGTCTCAGGTGACCTAATAATAAAATGGATAAAAAGTTTGTATTCTTACATATAACTGTAATACACATTTAATACAGCACTATGTAATAGAAAATAATCATTAAATATTAATATTTACATTATATGAAAAACAAAATTTCTTAATTTAAGTCACAATGATACTAATGTCAGCAATAAAATAAAGTTTCTATTCATACATATAACATTAATACACATTTAATACAGCACTAAAAGTTAATTATTAAATATAAATATAAACCGTAAACCACTAAATGAAGCTGAAGTTTCTAGCACAAATCACATTCTCTATATATATCACTTAAGTCTCTAGCACAAAACAGTCTATCCAAGATGCAGAAGCTGTGATGCTGAATCAGCGCAGGTCATCAGGTCGAAAGTTCCAGTCTGATAACGGTCTTTCAGGGTGGCCAGGCATCTGTCGATTTTGGCTATCTCTTCTTACGAGGTTGAGTAGTGCCAAGAGTTTGGAACCAGACCTCTTCTTTGCGGTCTAAGGGGATGAGTGGAAGAACAGCAGCTCGGCGGACAAGCAGCTTGACGTTGTCGTTCTCACGAAGTTTGCTGGTATGTTGTTTACTGTCGAAAGGGATGCTGAACAACCTGAGGTTGAACATCTCCATAATGTTCTGTAACCGTTTCTACGTATTTGTCTATATATGAATCGATCATGGGAAAGGTTATTTCCGCCTCTTCTGTTGGTGATGAACTTAACGTTGATCTGAGCGTTTTCCATCTTGTAGTTGATGTATCAAAGCACACAATAACAGATAATATTATCAAACTGAAGTCACACAAGTTAAAATCTGAAAATAAGTACAAGTTTTATATGACCATAATTATAAGAGAATTCACAAAAATTTCACTAAGTAAAGAAGTTGATGTTTTCAAGTACAGAGCGAAATATCATAATTCTCCAAAATGTGCTGCTGTTTTATACATTACCCATTTAACAGCTTGGGATCGGAACTCTAAATATTAATTATTATTTTGCAATTATTAGCAGTTATTGATTATCTGATTAGTTATCAGAAGTTGATTTACCTGTGCAATTTACCTGTACACCATTTCTGCAATAGACAATAACTCACTCTCATCACAACTGATCACATGTGATTTTAAGCAGAGTTGGTGTCAGTGAAGACCCGTTGACATATCTCAAACTTGTCTTTTTTAAATATCTCTCAATTTTAAGTGTATTTAACGGTGCATGACACCCTTTTTATGCTATAAATATAAGATGTTTATAGTTAATATCGACGTTATATGTATCATGTAATATTTGCTCAGTACCTGTGGCTGAAGTGAGTCCAAGGTCCTGTAATGTTTTCTTACTTAGCGAAGATGATAAAAAAAGACATTTGTCACCATAATTACAGTAAAATGTTTGGTTTGATATATGAAGTTTGATTTGCTGGTAATTCTAAGTGACAAGTATCTGCTTTAATCGTTAAAGTTAATCGAAATGGGAAGAAAAGTAATTGAGAAATAATAGGAGGATCAGCTAGCATTGAATGTAACAAATACACCGTATGAAATCAACAAAAGGTTAAATGTTAACTGCAAGCATTAACGTGAACGAACAACTTAGTCACGCTTTGCGACTTTTCTGACTTTTGGTCAGTGTAGCATGTCAAACGCCCCTCTTACTACTATATACACTACAGAGCCTGTTAGTATAGTCAGGAAATATTTGGTGTTAGGCAAGGAGATGCACTTTGGTCCTTGTACTCCAAATCACAGGAAAATGTGTTTTTAAATAAAAAGGCATTGTGGGATAAGTATGAACTTTTCACAATTTAAATATCATGATATAACTAATAAATATGCCAAATGACATGCTTATCCCCAAATGCCTTTTATGTACAATCAGCGGGTAAACATTGGGCATAGCCAGAACTTTTGATAAAACAATGAAATCGATTACCTTTAACGATTGAAGCAGATACTTTCCCTGAGGCTAGGAGACTTAAAATTACCAGCAAATCAAACTTCGTATATTAAGTCAATCATTTTACAGCAGTTGTGGTGAAAGAACAAATCAGGAACTGGAACTCACGTCAGCCACAGGTGTTGGGCAAATATTATATGATACATTTACTATACAATACTACGAATTGATATATTATACTTATACCATATAAAGGGTGTCCTGCACCTTTTAATTCACTTAAAATTGTAAATTTCAAGTCAAAATATTAATTATAAAGGAAATTATTGAGAAATCAAAACACTTTTTATTTGGAAATTACCTAAAACAACCCCCCTGTCTTCATCCTTCGTTATATGTAAACAGTTTTTAAGTGAAGATTGAATTTCTTGTAATTTTTCATTCTGTTACATATGATTGTCTAACTTATACATGTTTTCAAAAACAGAAATGGTATTATTTTGGTATTTAAGCTCATTTTGAAAACAGCAAACTATATTTGTGATTTACCCTACCCCTTTTTGTACCCCAAGAAACCCACCTTCGGTCAAGGTTTTACCTTAGCATGTCATACAATAGGACATCTTTAAACAAAATAGGGAGGTGAAAATCCGAATATACCGGGGCCCAAAAAAGGGCCTTATAGACACTCATCCTTTCACAATATCAGTTCCTAACCACATGTGAGACATCAAAGTAATATAAATGCTAGAATTAGTTTTGCAGCACTATTTTTGTTTCAATAGTAGGCCTCAAAAAAGCCTGGAAGAATTTTTCGTTCAATGAAAGGACAAAAGGGGAAGTACAAACAACAAACTTGAGAAAGTATATTCAGATGACACTATGCCCACACATAAACAATATCAATGGTCAGAAAAACAACAAGCTTGTGCCAGTTGAGCACTTAGGGAAAAATTGAATATAAACAGAGCTTTAGTGTTCATCAGCAAACCTCCAAATGTGGTTGAGCATGGTTAAAACTGTCCCAAGTGGTTTGATTGTGTTGCTACAATTTTGTAAAATTTGTTTACACGTTATTTTACAGCCATTTTTAAACAAATGTAAACTAGTTTCTTCTTATTTTCAGTCAACCATTATCAATAATAATTTTCCTTTTCTAGTACATAGATTAGACCAGAAGCCAGTTGTTACATCCTTAAACCTTTAGCAGAATTCGATCAATATTACCAAAACCTGGCAATGCAAAGGGATATGAATCGACAAGAATGGAAATTTATCGTCCTCTTTTTCTTTACTTCGGTATTAATTGCAGTTCCTACTTTATCCTTCCATGCAAAAAATATCAAAAAATTGATATCTGTGATAACACTATTTTGTGACTGAATATGTTGGTACATATACATTGTATTAGATATATATATATCATATGTCAAAACGTCTATTAGAAATACAGAGGAACACACTTGAGCTAAATTATGGATATATAGCTCCATTGGAATAACTGTTGAAATGAATGTTCCAGTGGAACTTTAGGAACTGAAAATGCCAATGTCCAGTGGGACTCCACTGGAATTGAATATTCCATAGGAATTCACTGGTATTCCAGTGAATTCCACTGGAATTCCCCTGATATTTTCACTAGGGTAAGTGGTGGGGATTCAAGATTGTACAAATGGTTGGGCTGACCCCTCAGGGGGCTGAGGGGCGGAGTCAAAAGGGGGCACTCTGGCTATTAGAGACTTAACCCCTGGACCACAATCTGAAATGGTTAAGATCCCCACCCCAAAACTATATATTCAATTATTGGCCATAAAAAGACGAACGCAGTCATGATATTAGAATTAACCCCAGGGTCTGGCCACAGCCCTAGGGACCTAGTTTCTAAGTCATAGCTTGGAAACAGTTGAGATCCCCACCTCATAACCATACATAAAATTGCTGGGCATAAAAAATCTAATACAGATATGCTACAAAAATTGGCCTTGGGGTCTGGCCTATTCCCTTGGATCTCATATGGCGAATATTTTGCCATGATTACTTAGATATCCATGTGAGCGATACAGGCCCCCTGGGCCTCTTGTTTATTCTTTTAAGCCGTTACTTCTGTCAGTGCTCAACGATCGCAACATAATTTATGTCAATTGTTCAACGATAGTGTTTGTGCATCATTTCATTCCTGTGTGATTCATATTTAATCGAGAAAATGCATTTGAAAGGTTTTTTATAAGATTTAGGATGCGATCATCATATAATTTGACAGAACAAAACAAAAGAACAACACTTACCTCCCACATTCAACAACCAATCTCAACCCGCGCCATTCTTCTTTAGTGTTATTCCCTCCGTTAGTTTCTAGTCGAAGCACACCGATGTAATCGGGTATTATAGGTTTCGGCTTCCTTGATCTGGATCAATATATATATATACATTGGGGGATATAGCCAGATATTTCGGAGTTATGTCCAAACTGTCTGGCTATATTGTGGCGCAAGTTGATCCCCATCTTTGTATAAATGGGGTAATATGTTTCATCTTGTGTAACAGAAACCTTTGTACAAGTGTGTACAATAAGTAAAAAGATGATATTTTATACCGTCATTGATTCTCTTAAATACTTTCAATCTTTGCTTTTCTGTTATTCTTAACCTTAATACAAACAGAGCACATCCTTATATGTTTTGATGCGGAGCTAAATATATATATAAAGCACTGTTTCCCACATTATTGTTATTATAATGAACTTGTTGACGAGAGGGTGATATTGCTGACCTATGTTCAGTTATTACAGTTCGAGAGTATGATACGGTCCAGTATTCGTAAGAACATTCACGCCTGTACAGGTATGCCACCACCTCAATAGCTAGACACTTCTATCTATTTGTACTGGAGTTAGAGGAAA
>NW_018407999.1:78676-85627 GCF_002113885.1 Mizuhopecten yessoensis
ATTGCATGATCGTAAGAGGCGACTAAATTTGGGACCTTATCTCTTCTCTCCTTTCTAAATAACTTTCTTCTTCCTAATGTCTCCCTTGACAATGCCTCACTTTTGGCCATTTGTTGAGCGTTCGCCCCTGTGAGGAAGGTTTTGGGTTCTGTCCCCTGGCCGAGACATACCAAAGTCTTCAAAAATGGTAGTTTCTACTCCTGCTTAACGCTCAGCAAATTAGGAGTGGGACGACTGGTTCGCCCGTTGTCAGTATAATGTGACCGGGTGGGGCGTCCTGCTGGGTGTCTTCGGCAGTATGTCTCAGTGAGGTAGCAGTATAAAGTCGGCATCAGTTCCGCGCTATTACAAGGAGACAAACACGAACATATCGCAGCCTCCCAAAATACACACCCATACACTACACGCATGCATCTTGCACACAGGGGAGGTCGTCCTTAAATGACCTTAGCTGTTAATAGGACGTTAAACAAAATCAAACAAACCAATAAGATAATTGTTATTTATGTTAAGTGAAAATAAATAGAGGGTTTCGGCCAACAATGCATACATTACAACGATGTTGCCCAGCTCTTGCCACGTGGAGGCCCCCTCTGTAAGAGCCACACGAATTTAGTCTGCCGAAGTTATTTCCAAAATTTCAGTAAAAGAAATGTCCAAATTTAATACAATATTTTAAATTACAAACCATAAATGTCCAAATCTGTAAAAACTGTACACACATCCTACTGCTGCTCAGCCGTCGCTCTCGGTACACAGACGTGCCCCACCCTCTTCAGGAACGCCGAGGTGGAGATGGCATCCTGGTCATACTGGTCCCACAGCTCCGCTACCTTCCCCTGGATTCGGCGGTAGGTCGTCCTCTGGTGCATCTGGAGTGATGACTCGGACCCCAGTCTCATCTGGATGCTGACCAGTGAGCCTGCTGCTTCGTATCCACTGCCGGTCGATGTATCCGACGAGGTCACGCAGTTCCGGCGTGTTGGCCCTCACTCTGAGGCTATGGAATACCGACTCAATCTGTGCGGAAGGTAAGAAGGGTAAGGCCAGGACCTGCTTCACATACTGGTGTACTCCTACAAATAAATAATAAAAAATCATATAATAATTATTTATTAGCCCGATATTTGATATGTATCATTGAATGGAAATAAATATATAAATACAAGAAAAATGACGATTCATTTTCTAAAATTTATATAAAGAATACAATTAATATGGACTTACCCTGTCGCTGGTCATACGTTGACCGCAGACCAAGACTGCCAACCTTCCTCAGAACGGCCAGAGCCCAGTGGAACGAACACCCCTTCAGCTCTGCTCCATGGAAGACGGTCCTCACTGCTGTCCAACAGGCTGTAATGAAATTAATACATATCAAATATATAAACATATGATTATGTGATCTCGGCATGATCTTATATGAATATATATATATCATTTTTTTCCGTTATTAAGATCAATTTTTCATGGCATGTACTGGTTTATATTTTGAATATTATAACCTACCTGACTTGAAATCCATTACAAAGCCCTGAACAGCTGGCTGACCCCAAGGCACTCATTCAGGACTACACATGAGAAAGGCTATTTTCGTTGATAATGGTATGAATGAAAGTACCAACAACGTGATATTTTGAATTACCAAGATTCTACTAATACAGAATATCAGAAAGTCAATGATATATATTTGTTTTATCTAATGACCAATCACTTACAGCTTCGTAGTACTGCGTCCTCTGGCTGGACATCAGGATGAAAGCCAGAGGAACCTGCTTGCAGGAGTTGTCCTTCTGAAGGAATGCGTGTACGGAGTAAAGCTGTTTGAAGGTATCCTTCCGTACCTATTCAAACAAATTCAAAATGATAAATATGCTGAGACAGCGTGTGTCATTCCATAAATATATATCTTCAAGTTTATAATTAGCTATCAGAATTTGCATGTCATATCCTCATACTCAGGGTTAACGTTATGCTCATGACTTACCTTAAACGTTCCGTCCAGATACCAGCGCCTGGATTTTCTGAGGAGGGACAGTTGTTGCTCCGTAGCAAACAGGATGTGGCGCTGATTGTCGACGTGGATCAACTCTGGGCACCTAAGGAATCTATGGTCTATCTGCAATTAGAAAAGTATTCATATAAATGCATTTGCATCACTATTTTTATCGCTATTGCATTTCTGTTGGAATATAATTTTATATCTTATACAGACAATTATAAGAAAAATTGACTTAGTTTGTATGTTTGTTCGGTTTACTTACCACTCGGAACTTCTCGGCCGATTCGGTCATTTAACCTCGGATGTATGACGTAAGCTTCCATCTTGACGGAACTAATTTCAAGATAGTTTCTCTGATGGTAGCGTCCCTAGGAACAATTTCTCATGCGGGTCAGCACTCGAACGTACCCATGATTTTTCATTCGTTATAAGTTAAATATATCTGCAAGTCTGCATCATATTCAAATTAAGAATTAATAATTTAAATTATGTATACCATGTTATACCGTATGTTGAAATCTAAAATGTTGGTGACATTAAACTGCTAGCAGCGTCCGTAGCAGATGTGACACCTGTCAAGACATATGTGTGTTTCAAGCAGTGTATGCTTTGTAACAGTGACACACGCAGGTTACATGTTTTATCAAAAAATAAGGCAGTAAATGCAGTCTTTAAAGACATTATTCAAGATTTCTAAGTGTTGAACTTGATTTGGAGGTGTTTGATTTGATGCATGTGTGTGACCCTTGTGCAAACACTTGTGAGAAGTTTAAAACAGAAAGTGTAAAGAATTTAAAAGAAAATAAGAAGTCAGTATGTAGGACAAAGCGTCAAGCAAAAACCCCACCATCGTCACTAAGACCATCTATTAGTCCATCTAGTCGATATGTGGCGAGTCAGATCGAAAGATCAGTTGAAAAACTAAAACGGATGAGGATAGAGGATGAGGAGTGCAAAATCCGTACAGGTGTGTCGAAGAGTAGAATACAGCTGCTGTTTAATGGTGTGGATCACCAGTACACAGGGAAAGTTGAGAATCAAGAACAGTTTTCATCACCTGAATCGATACTGCATGACATTCTTTGAGTTGACTGGCACATTTACTGTTATTTTGTATTCACCTAGGCTTGTTAGTCCCAGCATTTTAGTTTTTAGCCCACGGGCTCACCATCCTCTGATGGTGGGCTATTCAAATCACCCTGCGTCCGTGGTCCGTCGTCCGTCCGTGGTCCGTCCTTAAACAATTCTTGTTATAGCTATTTCTCAAGAAGTGCCAGAGGGATCTTTCTCAAATTTTATATGTAGGTTCCCCTTAGTCCATAGCTGTGCATGGCGACTTTTGAGACTGATCGGAGAAACAACATGGCCGACAGGCAGCCATCTTGGATTTTGATAGTGAAAGTTTGTTATCGCTATTTCTTAGGAAGTACGGGAGGGATCTTCCTTAAATTTTAAATGCAGTTTCCCCTTGATCCCTCGTTGTGCATGTTTTATTTGGAGACTGATCATAAAAACAAAATGGAATAAAAGAAGAATTTAACAGATCTTTGTCACAATGCAATGATCGATTCTATTTCTTTCACATTAAGTACTGTACTTGTAAATATGTGAAATGACAAACTCACTGTTTGCAATTATAAGATCTCCATTTCCCAGGCCCTTGATGGTCTTGGTGGGGTATTCTAACCTGTAATTAACTTTTTGATTAGTATGGGACTCTTATAAGAACTATATTTCATTATAACANACACACCTGTAATTAACTTTTGGATTAGTATGGGACTCTTATTGGCTAATTTAGAAG
Source organism: Mizuhopecten yessoensis (assembly GCF_002113885.1). Taxonomy (NCBI): domain Eukaryota; kingdom Metazoa; phylum Mollusca; class Bivalvia; order Pectinida; family Pectinidae; genus Mizuhopecten; species Mizuhopecten yessoensis. The sequence goes on from NW_018407999.1 coordinate 82,483, forward strand.
AACTATATTTCATTATAACATTGTTCGAGTTTTGAATACTGCTCACCTGTTCTATCGGCGACTTTCGCCTTACTCTCCTCGTTGTCTCGATCCTCCATAACGGGCATGTCGTAAACAGCAGGTTTTACCTACACTTCTTAAACTATCGCCGACGGACGCTCGCCTATAGCGAACTAACAGACGGACTGTATTTCACAATCAGACACCAGCACGGATAGATGTACAGACGACAGACGATAAGGCTGTCACACTTTGACAAAGATGGTCACCAACAGATCGCTGTGCAAGATGCAGGACAGCGACGGAATCACCTTCTGGCTCAACCCGACATCCTCCCAGGCACCGAATTGACCCGATATGAGCGATACTGACCAGTACACCTGATCAGCAACGGAAATATGAGTGAAGAATTGTCTATACATTCGTCCGATTTATTACACCCTCTGACCAATCCCGTTAATTGTTGTTTTAATTGAGCCACTCTGAGATACTCCGAGGTACTCTGTTAAAACAGCAAAGACCCTCTTCCCATATCTCAATTATTATTAGTTAAATAATCAAATTAAAATAAACACTGAAGTAGAAAACACTATTGCAAAGGTATTTGAGACTGATGAGGGTCAACTATCAATGAAAACACAAACACAATTATAATGTTTTTATCTGTACATGTACATATCTTTATTTCTTGAAAGCGCATGTAACTTTATTAACATAATTTCAAGTTATGTACTTGTATAACGCACTTGTAGTACTTGCAGTACTATACAGTATATACTATATATAGAGCGGGCCGTTTTTACTAGGGCCGTTACTGCAGTGAGGTCGTTTTAACCGAATTCGACCTAATCTTATTGTTCCAATATCACGGTGTGGTGATGACCCTATCAGTTGAGAGAGGACTATACCATCTGTTGGAATAAGGTATATTGGTAAAGTGTTATTTCAAAGGTAGAGTCCATTTCATGATAGATCAACATATATTTTCACATGTGGTTTCATGCACACATGATCACCAGTGATGTTTTATACCAATTAAAAAATATAAATATCAAAAATTGCGAAGACAATGAAGCGCCTTCCTTAGCATCATTTTATCAGGTGAATAATAACCAAAGTTAGCATAAAGGTCTGGCATGTATATCCTTTTCGTTAGGTGTTGCCCTTGTACATATTTATTCGTACAAATTCACAATAAAAGACAAACAGTTAAATCATATTTCATATTTATGACAAAATAAATCAATATTTAATTGCCAAAATGCTCGCATAAACTACATGCACATGAAGGACAAGACAGAAACATCAACATTTCACCAAAAACCTACATTTTGACCATTTTTTTGTAGATAGTTTGTTAACACTCGCTCCATTCGGCCATCATAAGATATAAATACTCTACATTATAAAATATAACCTGGAATAATACTGCAAACTCAAAAACTACTCTACGCCTCACTCGATCTGTTTGACAATGGAAATAATGTCTGATAAATCTTGCTTTCTACGCTCGCAAACTAATAAGAATACATATATAAACAACATATAAAACGTTTTATGAAATATTTTANCATATATAAACAACATATAAAACGTTTTATGAAAAATTTTAGGGGAACATGGTTAATTTTGCAATACAAAATCCGCCACGTGCTTCAAATTTTGTATGGCGGACGGGGGTTCCATACATACCAAGGGAGGTAACCGATACATTTAAGTTACGCCTGCGGTGTCAATATGGCCTCGGACCACAATTAATTCTACTTTATGTTATACCAAAGGAAATAAATTATTAAAATATTTTAAAACTTTGCACAGGGCCTGGTTCCTATTTCATATTGTAGATCTATTCAAACTGAACGTACGGTGAGTACCTCATGACCGGCATTTAAGAAAGATAATTTTATTTGAATGTCACTACCCTGCATGTAAAGGGGAAAATACTAAAAATCACAAAATATCACTGCGCAAGCCTAATCATTCATTGTGTCCTGCTGCCAAGACAAACTTGAAAACTGTGTCAAATAAAATTTAATCACTAGAATAGATATTGTTGAACAATTCTATGTAAAAAAAACTGTACATATCTGTCATAATTCAGACAGGAAAAATTATTTAGTAACCCACCTGAAATGTCCTTATGCACTACATTCGTGTTCAACGACCCGGACGTGTTATTGTGGTCTGAACCCTGTAATAGGTGATTTTTGGATACATATTTTTTTATTCTATCATTACATTTGGCATGCAATTACAAATGTTATTGCAAATTATTGTGAAATTACTCCAAAAATAAAAAAGTTCTTTCATTTTTAGTTCCCCTACCCCTAATCCACAGCAATGCTGTATTCTGCACCTAATATTTCAGAGATGTCTCATAGTTAAATGAATATTGGGCGAGTAATAATCAAGTAATATATCAACAACATATATCAATTTAAAGCTTATTTAATACTCTTTCACATTTTACATGCATTTTATAAAATTTCTAAAGAAGTAAAGTTATATGGACTTTTAATTATGAAATTTCAAAAATCACAATTTTCAAGTAAACTTACACATTATTAATGATATAACTTTTCTATATGACATCACAGCCTGTGTAACTTTATACCACTGTATAGGGGGACTTCTTCTCCCCTACAAAATGAATGTAATTGTAACTTTATAGCCCTACTAATTATTTAGTAAATACATGTCAAACATAGCAAGGTAAGCAAGTGCCACTTCTCAAGGGGCCAATACCAGTGTGACATAGGGATAAGATATCCTGTCCCTGTGGGCTTGTAATCCTTATTAAGTGGTGTAAATATTCAGAACATATGTGTGTATAGTCAATTTAGGTACAAATAGGTGTTTTGGAGTATTGCAGTTATTAAGATAGGGATATTTGACCTGAAAGGACCATGAAGGGAAGGTATAAGAGAAGTAAAAATGTATTCAAAAAGTGTAATACACCACATAATAAGGGTACCAAGACTGCAGGGCATGGGGTGAGTAAAGTTCCAAGTGAAAAAGTCTCAGGTACCTGGAAGAGACTGAGTTCTGATATGTATTCCTTAGTCACTGTAACGCGTCCTGGTTGTAGCTTTCCTAGCACTCCTGACACTGAAGGTAACCCTGGCATTGTCAAGCTCCTTAGGCC
>NW_018407999.1:86348-99792 GCF_002113885.1 Mizuhopecten yessoensis
TGGGACGACTGGTTCGCCCGTTGTCAGTATAATGTGACCGGGTGGGGCGTCCTGCTGGGTGTCTTCGGCAGTATGTTTCAGTGAGGTAGCACTATAAAGTCGGCATCAGTTCCGCGCTATTACAAGAAGACAAACACGAACATATCGCAGCCTCCCAAAATACACACATACACTACATGCATGCATCTTGCACACAGGGGAGGCCGTCCTTAAATGACCTTAGCTGTTAATAGGACGTTAAACAAAATCAATCAAACAAACAAACAAAAAAAGGTACAATAGGTCAACAATAACCTGTCGTAATAAACCTGGTACAAGTGCTACACAGTTAGCACTTTTTTTTTTTGAAACGCAGCTGTTTTGATTTTTTTTCTATGGAAATACAGGCATAGTGTCCGCATGTCTTTCGGTTAACACGCTTAATTTGAATTTACACGCGTTATAGTAACATCAAATAATTTCCAAATAGAAATTTAAATCAATAGTAATTAATATGATTAAATCATGTATTAATTGGCGCTTTGTAGGTGTTACATGTATTTGTTTTCGACTTGTAAGTTTTAAATTTAATACATGTTCAATTTATGGTTTGGGTTCAACTATAGTTTGGCTTGGCCGGGTAGGTCGGATTAGTGTCAATATTGGCTATATTTTATATCACGCAGGGGTATTATTATGCTTGGTTAATTACTGACACCCCTTTTAATGGTTTTATGTGTAAAATTAGTTGGAAAATGAACCCATTAGCCTCTGTAATAAAAAAAACAGTTCACACGTACGAACATTTTTGGCGTTTTTTTTTTTTAATTTAATGTTTCTTACAAAATTGTGAACTTATTCAGTTATGTTTGTTAGTTAATAATTATTTACTTCAGATATAAACCATAAAACACGCTTTTGCCAGGCCTTTTAATGTGATCCCGACTGGCCCGTCTATAACTTAGACCGACTAACACCTATGGCAAGCCGTTTTAACATTTAATCATATTTCAACTTAAGGTAAATTATACGCCAAATTTATTTCACTTAAGTGAAATTCTTTTTACCTTAAGGTAAATAAACGTTTTTTTTGCATTATGTATTATTTCACCTAAGTCAAAAAGATTTTCCCTTACGTGAAATAAATTTTTATTATCTTAAGAGGATATCTTTTTCACTTAAGTGAATTGTTTTTTCACTTAAGTAAAATAAAACATAATGCAAATAAATAGTTTGTTCTCTCTTATGTCCCAAATTGGACTAGTCCACTTATTAACCAATCAGTGTGCGTTTTACTTTCGACCAATCACAGCCGTCTTCTCTATTTTACTGTGGTTGTTAGTATAAACAATATGGCGGCCGTGTTAAAACCGAGCGATATGAGTGTGATCAAGTTAAACACAGAATGGATGCTGCGGTGGTTGTTCAGAATGCGATCGAAGCTGTGGAACGTGCCAACCAAAGAACTAGCACGATTGTCGAAGAGACCAGAGGAGTATTTAGAAGAAGACAGCGACGAGTTGGTGGTAAGTTCCTTTTTATTAATATATAGAGTAAACCTACTGTACAGTTCATGTGAATATCATGAATGGTATTGGGGTTTTAAATTAACTGAGATGTGAACAATTCCTGCACATATTTATCTGGTATTATGCATAACATTTCAGGAACAGTTGGAAACTTTCTATGCATTGTTGAATGTTATATTTTTCTAAATCAGTAAATATCTTGAGAGAAGTTAATCATTACTAATTCAAGTTTACAGTATACAGAAGTATTTTTGGTGTTTGCAATTGCATATAAATTTAGTACCAGTAACTAGACTTACAAAATTGCATGTGTTCATTACAAATGGTTGAAGTACTTCTCTTAATTAGAAAGTAAGTTTGACTAGATTTAAGAGGATAAATAACAAAGTTTTAAATTCATTAATTATGATGAATGAAAGTTTAGGATATTTCATTATGTGTTATGAGAAAGAGATAAATTGATAAAAAACAGCATCATTGGAAATGCTTGAATGTTACTTTAAAGTGCTAAAATAATATCGACAATTAAAATGATTTCACTTCTATGTAGGATTGTTTTAAGTTTCAGTAAAGAGAAACTTTTTCAAAAGTTCGTTTTTGAATAATAAGTCGATCAGTAATTCAAAATCCCTTGTAATTTCTTGTCTTTGTGCAATCGGTGACCTCATAATAAATGTGGCAATAAACCTTCACCTTTTTTCCTTGAATGTTTGAAAAATAATTCTGAAAGTCTGTATTGACACTAGAGTCACAATAATCTTTTGTACACAATATGATAATATTACATTAAAACATAATATCAACTCTAGAGTAAAGACTAATGTAAACTTCAGTATTGATATTTTACAAAGATTTTCTTAACAACTACCACACAATACATTCCGAAACATTAATATTTATGTCTAATTATATAAGATTCTAAGGTGTAGAAGTTAAATTAATTTGTCTCTTGTCTCACTTGAGATTTGTCACTTCTAATTAGCAGTGGCATATCTAGTATAATCTACTGATATTGTATACAGTCTGTCAATATACAGGTGTACTAAAGTTCCTTTTCATCATGTTTACTTAACAATAACTTTTGACTCATTATCGGTAATCATGTAATTGGTGAGATGTTCTTCTATGGTGAAGATAAATCTATGTAGTTGTTTTTGATCTGTTGCATGTTACAATAATTGGATATATCAAACAAACCTGACATTATTGATCTTATCAAATCAAATGCGTGAAAATGACAAAAAGAAGATTAAGTTTTGATTTTTTTGTGCAATACATTAAACAGGTTCATAGAGATATTATCTTATAATATTGTAAAAAGTAACTGTCATCATGGAAACGAGAACGTAACATTATTGATGAGTTTTTCAATATCAAAAATGATGATGAGTACTTCCAGGACGTTTAATAAATATAAAGGAGCCATTTACCTAGAACATGTCAGGAATAAGTTGGAATTGAAATGAAATATACCTATGGTAAATGTGAAAAATAGAACATTTTAAACGAAGAGTTCCATTATGTGTTGTTTTTTTCACTTAAGTGAAAAAGATTTATTTCCATTATGAGTATTTTTTACTTAAGTGAAAAAGATTTATTTCCATTATGTGTGTTTTTTCACTTAAGCGAAAAAGATTTATTTCCATTATGTGTTTTTTTTTTCACTTAAGTGAAAAAGATTTATTTCCATTATGTGTTTTTCACTTACGTTGAAATAAATATGACGTATTAAAATACAATGAGCAATTTATTCAAAGATTCGTCAAAACACGGGAAAAGAAGGTTTTTAATCAAACATACAAAAGTAAAAAAACCTAGAAAACCTTGGTTTACACGTGAATGTCATCTTAAGAGGTTAGATTTTCATAGAGCCAAACGTCGTTATAATGCCGATAAAATTCTCACAAACAGAATTACTCTTAAAAATACTGGTATAGAATACAGGAGAACTTTGAATAAATTTTATAAAATTCATCAAGAGAAAATGGAAATGCAATAAAGAAAAGTTTCAAAGATGATGGAATCTTGAATACATATTTATAAAACCCATATTTAAATGTAAAGGTGATCCGGATAATTTAGATAATTATAGAGCAATAAGTCTTGTCTCATGTCTTGGAGAAGTGTTTACATCCATACTTAAAATCAGATTAAATAAAATGGCTAATGAAATAAATCTTATATCTTGGGCTCAGGCTGGATTCAGTAAAAATCACTCCACCACGGACAATATTTTCATTTTACAGGCCCTAACCTCTATTTATTTTTCACTCGGAAAAAAGTTGTTTTGTTCCTTTATAGATTTCAAAAAGGCACTGATTCGGTTTGGAGACTTGGTCTATAGAAAAAAGTTAAGAAAAGTAAATTAGCTGGGAAAATGTTCAAAGTAATTTTTAATTTATATGCAAATACTAAATCCTGTGTTAAAAATGGAAATGAGATATCTGAAATGTTCAACTGTAACGTCGGGGGCAAACAAGGGGAGTATGTATCGCCATTTTTATTTGCCATTTATCTTAATGATCTAGAAGATTTTCTTGAAGAAAACAGCGTTAATTGTTTACAATCAATAGAAACTTTAAGTGAAAATATTTGAATATATATTAAACTGTTTATAATTATCTATGCAGATGATACTGTTATCATGTCTGAATTGGCGGAAGGACTCCAATCTGCTCTTAGTACTATTGAATTATATTGTAACAGCTGGAAGCTTGATGTAAATATCAACAAAACCAAAATTGTTATATTTTCAAAGAGAAAATGTTGAACACAGTTTCATTTACAATATGTAATGAAGAGATAGAGGTTCTTGAATAATTCTACTATTTAGGAGTCTTAATGAGTTACAATGGACGTTATTTGAAAGCAAAAATGAAATTGTTGGAACAGTCCAAAAAAGCTATGTTTGCTTTGTACAAGAAAATAAGAAATATTTCATTACCTGTAAACCTTCAATTAAAAAAAACCGATTCTTTTGTATTACCAATACTTCTCTATTCAGTAGAAGTATGGGGTTTTGAAAAGTTAAGTGCAATTGCAAAACTACATTTACAATTCTGCAAGCGTATATTGGGTATTAAAAGAAGCACGCCAAACTACATGGTTTATGAAGAGATCAGGAGATTCCCTTTATATGTTGAAGTTAAAACGAGAGTAATTATGTTTTGGTATAAATTGATAACTAGCAATAGTCTGTTAAGCACTATGTGTAACTTAATATTTAACTTACAAACAAATGGAATCCTGGAGTTTAAATGGTTAAAGAATGTTCAGGATATATGTATAGAAACAGGTTTAAATCTTATCTGGGCATATCAGAAAACATGTACGTTTAACTTAAATAGAGATTATTTGAAACTTGTTGTGAAACAAAGATTACAAGACCAGTTTATCCAAAAATGATTTAACGATATTGAGAGCTCTTCTACCTATTCCAATTTTAAAACAAATTTTGAACTTGAAAATTACCTTGTGAAACTAAAGCCAAAAGAAAGACAAATTGGTTCTTAAGGTCAGAACTTCAAATATGCACTTACCTTTAGAAACTGGAAGATGGATTGGAATACCCAAAGAAAACAGAACTTGTAATCTATGTTTTAATGAAATTGGTGATGAATATCATTATCTATTTAAGTGTGAACATGTATCTGTTAAACAAATAAGACAACTATTTATTCCAAATTACTACTATACTTACACTAGCCGTATTAAAATGCGTGGACTATTTACTGTATACAATGTAAAAGTTTTATTAATGTTAGCAAATTTCTAGAAAAACTTGAAAAGCTATTGAATGTACATAATTAGTTTGTAGCCTTTATGCCTTTGTTATCCGCCATGTATATATGAATATGATACATATTGACCTCTTGTTACATACTTTGTATGTCTGAGAGAGAAATAAAATATCTGAAATCTGAAAATCTGAATCTCAATTTCCACTGCTACCAGTTCAAATTAATTGAACAACAAAATAAGTACATTTATATTTACACTTTATTTACAACACACGTTTTTTAATCCGTCATAAAATATACAAGTCTCCACTATTGAGAACTCCATCTCTCCATTCCAAACTTATATCCAACTTTAAAAAACTGTAAAACCACACAGATTCACACACTACAGCTAAAACTACTATTATGACTAACTTCCTTATTCTCACTTTAACTATAACTTTCTAACTCTCCTCAATATCTCTAGACCTCTCAACTCTGTCTCCTAACTTAACCTCCTTCCCCAAGACTCCTTAATTGAAGTAAACATATGGTAAATGTGAGAAAAGGAACATTTTAAACTAAGAGTTTTATTATTTGTGTATTTGCCACTTTAATTTTCAAGCATGTGTGAATTTAGTTGTGTATCTGTTCATAACATATTTTTAAGGTGTATCATTTTGTTGCATAATCTATATTGGAAAAAAAGTAATTATATTGATGATCAATTTTATCATTAATCTTTGGGTAGACTACATTTGTCTCCATTATGTGTTTTTTCACTTAAGTGAAAAAGATTTATTTGCATTATGACGTGTTTTTCACTTAAGGGAAAAAGATTTATTTCCATTATGTGATTTTTCACTTAAGTGGAAAAGATTTTGCATTATGTGTTTTTTTCACTAAAGTGAAAAAGATTTATTTCCAGTATGTGATTTTTTTCACTTAAGTGAAAAGGATTTTGCATTATGTGTTTTTTTCACTTAAGTGAAAAAGATTTATTTGCATTATAAGGTTTTTTTCACTTAAGGGAAAAAGATTTATTTCCATTATGTGTTTTTTCACTTGTGGAAAAGATTTTGCATTATGTGTTTTTTTCACTAAAGTGAAAAAGATTTATTTCCAGTATGTGTTTTTTTTCACTTTAGTGAAAAAGATTTTGTATTATGTGTTTTTTTTCACTTAAGTGAAAAAGATTTTGCATTATGTGGGTTTTTTTTTCACTTGAGTGAAAAAAACTCATAATGCAAAATAAATCTTTTTCACTTATGTGAAAAAAACACATAATGCAAATAAATCTGAAAGGATGTACTGGCAACATCGTATAAATTCTCACTTTTCCTTTTCAAAAGACCAGGGAAAGAAAACCAAAAGAATGGAAATTTCTGGTTTTTCTTCTTAGTAAATCAAATAATGACTTTATTCCAACACAAGTAGAGATAAACCGCCTACAACGCTGTGGCTATGGTAAGATTGAATACAGAAATAAACTAAAATTATAACAAGGCCCTGCCTTAGAGAAGTCAGTGTCCTCTAGTACTTAACAATGCAATGATACAAATCTCCTGTGCTAAGATATCATTATGTCCTTTGTTGAGTCCATCAATATCAACTTCATCCTTATATAAGTAATTTTTTGGGTCTATGTATAGGTATATTTGGATTATATGTACAATTTGGGTTTTTTCACACCACAACAACAAATAACAATTGTATTATAACTGAGGTTACTGTTAATGCCAATTGACCACTTGTGAAAACAGTTTTTTAATGCATTGTAGCCCTTTTACATTGAATATCATTTATTTATCCCAGCAGGTTACCGAACAAATATCATCACTGTATGCATTTTGGTTATTCATAAAAAGTTGTTTAAAGTCTGATCCCTGCAATCTCTTAGAAACTAAGAATAAATATTTTGAACTTTGTCACACAAAACAGCACATTCAAACTTTGACCACAGACAAATCCTGGATTTTTTTTAAAAATAAGTTACAGAGCTTTCAAAGATGAATTTTGTGACTAAAAGCTCCATCTTACCTTCTCTAATTAATTGGGACAGTTTATGAAACTTTGTACTCTTCATCATTTAATTCAAATTCAAATTGTTTTATTACTTTAGGCCTTACATAAGTTCACATACAATTATTATCAATAACATTACACAGTATATATTTCAGATTTTAACTATTTCAATAAGACTCTTATGATGTTCTTTTTAGTAAATTTCACCAAAGGCCTTCTCTTGTTCTTGACTGATATTAATGATACATTTTAAACATACTAAACACCCTGGAATATTGTGTGGGTATAATTAATTTTTTATTTTAATTATTTTGATAGCAGTTATGCCTAAAATTTATCCTGAAACATCCTAAGGTGAAATTTATGGGAGGGGGGGGGGGGGGCAGTTTCAATACAGACAGTTATTTTTATGAAAAATATAGTCAACCAATGCTGAAGTAAATCAGTAAATTTATTGTTGATTTTTCTTTACTTGAAAGAGATATATGTAAAATGTATGTAAATTGCGAAGCTGTGAAGACAAGATTCTAAATGAGTTGGTAAAGTTAAACTGACTATGTCATCAAGCCTTTTTTATTTTAAAGGATACCCAGCTGCCCAGCTGTCAAATGAGGACAGGTACCCAACCAAGAGCACCATCTGCATGGATATGACAATTGAAGACTTTGAGGCAATGATTTGCTCATTTTATACAGATGCCCGTCTTGGACTGACCGGTTTCCAGTATGCAAAGGCTGACCCGTGCATTGCAACCTGCCAATTTATTGATTTGCATCGATTGTTTTCGGCCATAATCTAGGAAAAGAAACTCAACAAAGCACAGTTATATGAAATGAAATTGAAAAAAAAATCTCACCTGGCACAGATGAAATCGTGTTTGAAGGGACAGATGCTGTGTTTGCCACCACGACAATCAGATCAAGTACTGCGGATTTCCGATGTAGATATGCGTTCAATGTTGCCCAAAGAATGTCTCAAAAGTCTTGCAAGCATAACGGTGTTGGGATTTTCTTGCTGCAACTGTCGTCCTACAATTCTTATATTTCTTTCGACTGCTTCCAAAACGCTGCTTACATCTCCCGCCATAGTTCAAAGTATTTTTTCTCACTACATCCGGTTTGAAAAAGAGGCTATGGAAGTGGTACTTCCCATTCATCAATAGGGGTGGTAAGGTGATAAATGATTCTTTACGATATTTCAACTGTTTTATTTACCTTAAGTTTAAAAGAATTCCACTAAAGCGTAAAAGATTTTGCATTATGTTAGAGCAGAAAGGCCCTTCACTTAAGTGAAATTCTTTTTACCTTAAGGTAAATAAACATTAATTTGCATTATGTTTAACTCCACTTAAGTGAAATTCTTTTTACCTTAAGTGAAATTCTTTTTACCTAAAGGTAAATAAACCATTTTCATTATGTGTTTTTTCACTTAAGGTAAAAAGAATTTCACTTAAGTGAAAAAGAATGTACCTTAAGTTGAAATATGATTAAATGTTAAAACGGCTTTGCCATAAACACCGGTTGTTTTAGGACATGATGGGGTTAGTTGGATCACTTGCGTGTGTTGTGTTGCTTTTTTTAAATGCTGTGTTAAGTTAAAAATACAAGGTGATGTGCATGTGCATACAATGCATGTATAAACATCAATTTCCTACTGCGAACATGACCGTTTCTTAAAACTGATCCAACTAATCGTGATCTCTCTATATATCTGTTACATGTACGTAGTTTGGGTGGGCATTTTAATATAACAATTATTAGTATCAGAGACCTGTTCCTGTTTTGTATTTATCATATATCAAAGTATCAAAAATGAATACAGACTGCTATTATTACACTACAAACTTGTAATTAAAAATAATATTTTACACAATAATTACTAGTATGCATATTGCCAAATTCATGGTCCTTATATTTGTAATTCCTCGATTTCGGAATGGCTACCATTGTAAAACCATGGAAGTGCCGATATGTCCCTTCTGTGGGGAACTTATTGCGAGTTCGGGCGATTCCTCCGTACTGGGAGAAAAGGGATGTGTGGGGATAAATGAGGCAAGCAAGAAACGAGGCAACCAAATCACATTATGCCCGGGACAGCAAGTTCACAAAGAATATAGACGATTGTACATTGATCCTTGTCAAATAAAAAAAAGCAAAGTGTAGACAAAAACGCGGCAACACCTACAATTTCTACTGCAAGTCCTTATTTGCGCTCTAGGCAGCTGTTTATATTTCAAGAACATTGGTGTTTTTGTTGTCAGCCAGCGAAGGTGTCTGACCGGAAGAGGGGTTTTGATGTGTTTCCGGTGAGGATAAGTGACTTTCAGACTCAAATAATTGTATGCTGCAATGAACGTGGTGATGAATGGGCGTCCCAAGTTCGTGGCCGTCTAGAGACAGTAAGCGACCTGCATGCTGCCGATGCGGTTTACCATCAAACATGCAACACTAACTTTAGAACACATAAACAAATACCATTAGCATTCTCATCGGCTCACAGTGCAACAGAACATGAGCCACGGACACCAAAAGGGAGACCAAAACCTCAAAGCGACATTTTCTTAAAAGTTATTAGGTTTCTGGAAGAAAATAAGGAACAACAGGTTACCGTGTTGGCTCTTGAAGCAAAAATGAAAGAGATATGCGGGGAGGACGTCTTCTCCTCGCTACACCTAAAGCGCCGATTGGAACAGCACTATGGCGACAAAATTATTTTCACTGGGCAACAAGGCAAGTCTTGCATAATAACAATCAGACAGGCGGTTTCTTCGATATTACAAAGCTTCTATCAACGACCAAAACGCATGGACGAGGAATCAGAGAAGCAAGAGATTATCAAAACGGCGGCAAAACTAATCAGGAATGATGTGATGTCAATGGATGTAAAACAAAATGTGTATCCCTCACCAACTGATATAGAATCAGATGATGCTAAGAAGGAAAATTTGCCTGGCAGTTTGCTCACTCTTCTATAGAACATTACACAGATAAATAACGCAGACCTAAAAGTAGCCGCGATAGGTCAGGCTATCCTCCAAGCAACCAGACCTCGATTGCTGCTAGCACCATTACAGTTGGGATTGGGCGTACCGCTTCACCAACAGACTGGATCGAAGTTCCTCATCGATACCATTCACGCGCTCGGGTTTTGTGTGTCCTATTCAGAGGTTCAGCGCTTCTAGAGCAGTGCAGCCCTGCAACAAGGGACCGATATTGACGGATTTCAACGTGGAAACTTTGTACAGTATATAGCCGATAATGTGGATCACAATTCGTGTACGCTTGACGACAAAGGTACCTTTCACGGCATGGGGATCATTGCTTGCACAAGACAATGGCAGGAAAGGCAATTCACGAATACACGTTCAAAAAGGCCAACCATGTGGTTACTATGGACTCAAACATGGGTGTCAAGGTAGACGACGACACTATACAGGTCGATCCTCAGCTCCTTTTTCAAAGTTTGATCACAGCTGCGAAATTTGACTCTGATGATGTATCAAACCTCTTCAAGTTCGAACTATGTAGTGTGCCATCCTCTCTCTTTGATACAAATGGACTCCTAAAGGAAGCAAATAAACCACAGATTGCCGACACTATTTGGAAAATGGGTGAATGTGGAGTTGCCGTATTACCATCGCCTTGCCCCATCTATGTCCTTGACGGTGGCTCGCTCCTGCAACAGATTCCCTGGACAAGAGGCGATACCTTTTCATCCATCTGCGATCAGTATGTGGGGTACATTAAACGGCGGCATGCAGAGGCAGTTGTGGTGTTTGATGGGTATTCTAATGAGCCATTAACAAAGGATATGACTCGCATCAGGAGATCCAAAGGCAAAGTGTTCCAGAGGGTAGAATTCACAGAAGCCATGCCATGGAAGGAAAAGAAAGGACAGTTCTTGTCCAATGTGGAAAACAAACAGCGGTTAATTAATCTTTTAAGCCGTAAACTGAAAGCCAACGATTATGAAACGTTTCACGCAGATGGCGATGCCGATAAGATGATTGTTCAAACCGCTGTGAAGCTTTCATATGATAGAGACGTTGTGTTGATAGGAGAGGACACAGACCTCCTGATCCTATTAAACTATCATGCACATGTTGGTTCCAAAGGACTGTACTTCAAACCAAACTGTGAAAAGGACAAATCAAAATATGGGACATCCAGAAAACGAAGCAAGTTCTCGGAGTTCAGTTGTGCAATCTACTACCTGTCATCCATGCTTTAACAGGTTGTGACACCACATCAAGACTACTCGGCATCGGAAAAGGTGTTGCTTTGAAAAAACTGAATTCCAACCAGCATTACCTTGAACTTTGTACAATCTTTTTGGAACCAAATCCATGCAGACAAACTATTGGAGGCAGGTGAACAGGTACTCGCGTTTCTGTACGGTGGTACATGCAACAAAGGGCTTTATCTTCTTCGCTTTCGGCAGTTTTCAAGGAAGACAGCGATGTCGGGAGTGTCCGACGCAGCACGCCTTCATGTACAGCGAGTATATCTGCAATGCCAGGATTGGATAAAGGACGATGACTATTTGGAGCCGCAGTAATGGGGTTGGTACTGCAGTGAAAACACATTGCTTCCGATAAGGTCAACGTTACCACCAGCACCGGACACCCTTCTTAAGGTTATCCGATGCAACTGCAAGCAAGGGTGTGAAACGAAAAGATGTGTCTGTCGCAAACATGGACTCGACTGCTCTGCTGGATGTGGGGAGTGCAGAGGTGTGAGTTGCACTAACTCCAATTTGCTTGTTGAGGATGACGACGTGTGTGACAGTATAACACTTTTGACAGAGGAAAGCTACATAAAGTACATAACACATATAACACTTCTGTGAACGTCCATAGACATGTCTTGTAAATAGTTCACATGTGTCATAACCTGGAATAATACAAAAGACCAATGTATACTGTAAAGCACTTATATTTCGCGAGAGATTTATTTCCGCGTTAATAAGCGAGTAGTAGACTCAGTCGGGAAATCATATACCTCGCGAATAATAGTATTACTTTAACACAATGCATGATAGTCTTATCATTCGTCAGTGTAAATGCACGCGAATACATCAGACACCAGCTCGTGAAATAAAGTATACGCGAAATATATAAGCGATTGACAGTATATGACACAAAATTTACTGTGATATTGCTATAGTGCTATGGAAAATCGGTGTGTCGTGTTACCAAGAACACTATTCGTTGAGGAAGTAACAAACCAATTTTATTCAATCGTATCGTTATCCGATGGATATATTAATACTTCGGATGTGTGGTGCTTTGCTTTTGCGTGTGTCAGAAAACTTGATAGAAAGAAATAGCATGAACATATTATATAAATAAATAATGGAACCAACGTGACCACTGTAATAACAAGTATTGTTTAGCGTTACATTTAACACATATCAATATATGGTTCAAAAGATTTAATATGACCAAAGGTAGAACATTGTTTAAATGGCTAACCCTTACCACATTGAAATGATAACAACACAATTGTAAAGGGAAAGAAATGACAAATGATTAAACGTGTGTGTAAGTTAAAACCTAATACTTTCAAAATGTTACCATGTACATCTATTGTAGTATGGGAAACAAAACAAAATTGTAAGGAAAACATGTAAAAATAGAAAGAAAATCAAAGAGTTGGTTAAATTTGGTAAAAACACATCAATGTGAAGGGTAAGGGGAGATAACCATTAAACTGTGAGGTAATTTTGGTCGAATTTGTTCAAAACATTGTTTAGGTTTAAGAGGGACATCTTTGGAATATAAATGTATTACATTATAATGTTTTCTGTACCGAAGGGAGCAGCGATATTTAAATGTCTACTCCTACCCTCTTAAAATAATAATTCATAATATTTACTCTGTTACAAGAAAAATGAAAAAAAAATACGTTTTTTTACAACTTAAAACCTAAAACTTTGGATATTGTATCATTTACATGTATTGCTTCAGAAAAACAAAGAAAACCCGTAAGGAAATATGTGTCGATAGCAAAATGAATGAATGATTTAGTTAATTCTGGTAAAAATCATTGCAATTTTTAGGTAAGGGGAGATAATCATTACATTTTGAGGTAAATATATGTTGAAATTATGAAAATCAATATTGGAGTTCAAGATTAACATATTGCAAGTAAAAATATATTACATTATAATGTTGTATATACCAAAAAAAAG